>NW_027273855.1:6207500-6325000 GCF_046630095.1 Trachinotus anak
TAACATTTAACAGACAATAGCCTGGTGTCATTTGTAGCTTTAATTTTGTCATAATTGATTAGATTAGATTATGTTCAACAACAACATATCAACATTTGTCATTGTTAGCAGACAGTGATTAAAATAGTAAACCTAACATTAGTGTAACTCCAGTTTATTAAAGGTGACAAAAACCTTTAGTTTTACTTTGACCCTGAGGAAAAAGAAAGAGAGAAAGAGGATGTGTATCATCATCAAATTCATGGAAATTTTATATGTATTTATATGTAGTTTAAATTGTGGCCTTGACTTTATCTTCTGTTTTCATCTACAGACAGGTGATTTTAAATCTCAGTTTCAAGCTATCAGTAATTATCTATCTATCAATAATTGGTCCCAGCTCTAAAAATTTCACATGATCAACATCTGAAGTGACCATCACAATGCAACACTCCGTACTTCATGTTCTTTGACTCACACTCTTTCTTAGTTTCTCCTTTCTGCCCCGTATAAAGGCCTAATGGAAAACTGTGGGAAATATGTTTATTTCCATATTTAATTATTTAAAATGTAAAGTCCAATAAACTGAGGGGAAATGATGTGTGATAGTTCGACTGTGTCCATTTAATAAAGCAAAGCATTGTTTCCTTCTCCTGTGTGTAATGCATATTAAACGTGTGCTGCGAGCTTGGGGAAAATTTGTTGTTATTTCGTCTTAGCTGACGAGTGATCTTCTGTTTTGTTGAGTATAAGTTTTAATCTGTTCAAAAGTTTGGATTAAGCAAGAAAAGTTACTGCTAATTTAGTTCATGAAGTTAAGAAAGAAATGATGACTTTGTGACGGGTGTAACACAACTTAACTGGAACTGAATATGGTCCAGTTCTTGTTTAGTCTTCGCAGTTCCACAGATGCAGCTGTGATGTGTTTTGATCAGTGTCACAGCAGGTCAGTGGACAGGCCTGCATGTCTCAGCCGTCTTCCAGCTGGCTTACGCTACCATCTCTGTGCATGCGTGTGTGTTTGATGGCAAATGAGAGGAAGATCCCACAGAGCCTGCAGAGGCAGAGTAGACGACCTCTCGTCATTATTCTCTGCGAAGCTGACATGCAGACTGTCCGGTGGGATTCTCTAGTCATTTATCTGTTCTCACAGATGCAAATACATACACAACACACACACACACACACACACACACACACACACACACACACACACACACACACACACTGTCTGTACGCCTGGTGGGATTCTCAAGTCATTTAGCACCAATCTCAGAGAGAGCCTGGCTCTGATGCCGATCAGTGTCAGTCTCAGCTCACAATGGAGAGGAGGAGAGAGAGAGAGAGACGCACTGAAAAAGAAGAGGGCCGTACAAAAGAAAGAGAGGTACAAACAACTTGGCAAAGAAAACCTGAACTGAGAAGTACAGAACAGACTCTGTATAGGTGAGAGTGAAAATACCCAAGTGGAGAGGAAAAAAGAGCAGGTGAAGGATATACAGAGAGTGAAAACAGAAGGAGTTTTGGGAAAACACAGAGAGATGACTGGTCCAATCACAGATATATGTCGAGCTACAGCAAGGTTGGGATCTGGTCGGCAGCAAGTTGAGACCTCTGAATCTTTAAATGCTGTTATTTTACCCTTCAGCGAGGCCAACTACTGAGGCGTACACACACTCATGTATATATCTGGAGCCCCGCTGTGGAGTACAGACATAGCAGTCTTTGGGTCTAATACCCAGGGAGCTACCCCTAAAGTTAAAAGCTGCCTGTCAGACAGGAGAGAGGGAGAGAGAGAGAGAGAGCCAAACAGAACCGGAGAGAGAAGAAGGAGGTGGAAATCAGAGTGAAGCAAAACCTAAAGCAAAAAACTTTAGAGTGTGCTAAGAGGTAGCAGAGAAAGAGATTTGGAAACTTCTGTGTACCAGGACATTTTTCTCTGTCTTGATACAGCTAGACTGTCCCTCCATTCCCTTTCTTCCTCGTCATGCTATCATTGTTTTCAAGTCATTATTCAAATATATCTGTGTTTACAGTTATTGGTAACTGTCATCATTTCCATTCTGGCCATGAAGGAGCTACAGTGTCAGAGACATACACAGTCCTTGCTCCATGTTAAATTAAAATATGAGGCTTCAACAGTAATGATTGTGTTGTCTTCCAAAGAAACACCATTTACCCCAAAAACTGTTTTCCTGGACTGTTTTTCTTTGTTGAAGCAGTGGAGAAATTACTCCTTTCTGTCTCATGTAGGTTTGTTGATGATTCAAGAATAATGTTTCAAGAGTCTACTCTCGTGTTTTCAGTCAAATCATTGTAATTTAATTTCTTTTACCGCAGCATGCCAACATGTAAACTAGTCACCTAACAACAAATGTAACGCAATGAGACAGGTGTGATTAAAATAGAAGAGTGATGCAGGGCAGTGGGACTCATTTCTGTTTGCAACTTCCATGCTCTCAGCTCTTCCACCAGAGACACACTGGATGCCTGGCGTGTGTGTTGCAGCTGCCATTACTGATCTGCTGCAGAAAACATGTGTGTGTTCACACCAAGTGGCAACCCACCGTGACGTCACCCATTGGTTTGCGAATTGCCAATTTGAAGCCTCGAGTTTGCAATTTGGCCGCCGCCGTCTTGATTTTTTGAAACCAGAAGAAACCATATTTGGAGAAGAGGGTGGAGCTGAGGAGGAGCGAGGGGTGGGGCTGACCTGAGAGCCGAGGTCACTGTGCCCGCCCACCTAAACTGTCGACCTGACAACAGCATCAATCTTTAGGCTACTGATGCTGCTGAATCCGAAGTCATTTTCCATAAGTCGAGGTAAACTTTTTTACGCAGTGTTAAAGTACTTTTAATAGTTAATAGTTAAAAGGGACTGCTCTTGATTGACAAGCCAAAATGTGTCAATCATACGTTAGTCACGCCCCAGTGCATACCCTACTTTATCGTCTATTTTAAATTAAATGGGACTATAATTTTAAAAATGAACATCATGTTGTATTGAAGAAGACTTGAAACTAGCGATTGAGACCATAAACTCGTTATGAAAACGTTTCATGGGGTCATAAACCAAGTGAGAAGTAGGGTCATTTTCTCATAGACTTCCATACAATCGGACTTCTTTTTGCAACCGAGTGCAAAAAGAAGTGGTTAGGTACCATGTGTGAGCGCAAGACGCTCTTAGCAGGCAGTCACTGGTTCGACTCCCGATCGGTCTGACTGCATGTCATTCCCCTCTCTCAACCCCTTTCCTGTCAGTCTCCACTGATCTATCATAAAGGCACAAAAAGCCCCCCCCCCCGCCCCAAAAAAAAAGGAAATATAGGTGAGAAGCTGAAATTCTAGATTCTGCGACGCAGCCATGACGGGCAGACAGGTGGTGTGTCCGCTCAAATCCATTAACATGGCTGTCAAAGTGAAAACCAAGACATTCTGCAGCGGCCACACACACGCGATTCATCCAGTGTGTCTCCGGCCTTAAGCTGAAAGCCAGAAAAGTTGGCTAACCTACTAATGAGTCAGATATTGGCACCACTTTGTTTACCGCTGGCCAGTGGGACCAACAATTTGGCTGACAGAGCCAACAGATATGAATTTATTACTGAACCATGACCAGACTTTTAGACTATGTGGAAATCTAATGTTTTTAGATAAGCTGATAATGGACAGACATGAAAACATGAGACTTGACATGTAGACTGTTTGTGTGGTTGTGGTGGTGGTTATTGGGTAGTGTCCATGAAATACTGCACACTGTGTATAGTATATTGGAGAAGAAACATCAATGATATTGCAGAGTTTGTTTGTTTTTTAACTAAAAAAAAATAATAATAATTAGACAGACAGACAGGACACCCCCACCAGACTCTGTCTGTCGACATGGAAGATTCTGATGAGAAAGGTTCTTCTTTAAACATACATATTATATGTAATGTAGACCTGAAAATTCCATCAGGTCCATCCTTTAATCTATATTTGTCTTCTAGGATTGGCACAAAAAGGATGTACTAGATTTTCCTTTGTGGTACTCAATAGATGACATCCTGCTTTGCAATAGAGTGAAATCATCCTTAATGATTGACATCAAGGGTAATTGTCGGCAACCAAGATACAGGAGAGGAAAAAATGTCTGTTAGCACAGCAGGCTGAATAACTTCACAGTTGGTTAGAAGACTTGGATCATGGATATCAAGAGACAAGCAGACTCAAATGCACAGCTCACAACCCTGTCTACTAGAAATTATGTTCATAGACAACTCAACAACAACTATATTGTCTGTGAACATTTTACTGATTCGGTCAGTATCAACATATTCATGACTTGCCAAATATTTAAATACATATCCTCATCACATTAATGCACACAGTCACAATTACACTTCCCACAAATGTGTTTTTTTTTGCAGTTTAGTTGTATATAAACATACTTTCTAGGTTTGCAGCTCATGCATGTTGTCTGTCTTAAGGCTAATTACTAAATTAAATTTGTATTTTGTAATTTTACCTTTTCTATGTTCTCTGTTAGCTGTCCAAGTTGTTGAACACCCCCAGTTCCTGACAGCCATGGCTAGTTACAGGTGGGCGTAGGAGGACTTGCTGATGAGATGTCAGAATTGTCAGCTATCATATTTAAAGACATTCTCCAAAATTACCCAGTGCATTAAGTTTGAATGTCCCACTTCTGCAGGGAAGGGGTCATTAATTTGTACTTTAAATATAAATCCCTCCTCCATGTGCTTAGCTAATGATTTAGGCTGTTGGACTGTTCAGTTGTTGACAGTCATGCCATCCAGGGTTAGATGAAATAGCAGGTCTGACTGATTACAAACCAGTTTACACTTAAATCACTCATCTTCCTCAACTTTATTGTTTTTAAGATTGAATGACCTTTTATTAAACACATTCCTTCTGCTCACGTAGCACGTAAGAGGTGGGACCACTAAATCCGATATGACAGTCCTGCAGTGAATCCGAGGTGAAGCTGGTAATGTTCACTTTTTGTCGAGACTGTGTCAGAGAGGTATTAATTCAACTCAGTGCTGATTGTTTTAGAGCTGGTGTTGTTTATGTACTGGATTGGATTATGCTGAGAGGTGTTCACAATATTCTGTCCTCCTCATTTATGTAAATGGGGGCGAACAGTACATTTGAGCAGAACAGCATTGCATTTAATGCAGGGGAGTGTTACATGCACCCACATGATGGTTTAGCATTTTGTAGGAACACCGTTGTGATTTGAAATGGCCCAGCTTCATTGTGTAGGAGCCTGTGTGCTGTTTCTGAGGCACGCTAAGTGTATGAGTGCGAGCCCCTGTGGATAGCACATCTGAAGATAAGGGGAAATAGAAAATAGTTTCATCAACTTTTGATAAGTCCATTTGCAAAGAAAACCCTATTGACAATACTGATACACTGATAATAAATCTGTTATCTGTCACCGATCTGAGCACACACTGACTTTCACAAAGCCAGTGAATCACAGTGGTATAAAACCTATTATTGATTTCTTTTTTCTTTTACCTTCAGTCTTGTTCTTGATTGAACGGGAATCATGCCGGTACAGAGATCACAGCAGCTCAGCTACTCTGTATGTAGTATAGACAAACACGCTGAAGAAAAATACAAAGAGAAGGCTGAGGACAAAGAATTGTATAGTGAGGAATAAAAAAAACATGCTGTAGATACATACAGATGTAGAGACTGTTAGATAAGGGCGGTAGATGTGAAAGACCAATGAGAAATGAATGGGAAGACCTTGAGAAACATTGGAACGCAAAAAAGAAAAATGGAAAGGAAGATGAGTAGGAGAGCATTAAAGCATGGCAAGAGAGCTCAGTGAAAAGAAGAAACAAATAGGTCTGAAGTGAAAGCTGAGATTAAATGTTAAGAGCCAGAAGCTGGAGAGCGGTTTAAGGGAAACAAATACTTCAACAGACTGACTTTTTTCCATGTGCAGTCTGAAAGAGAAAAAGAGTAGTAAGAGTAGTATGGAGGAGATGAACCTTGTGATGCGGACTCAAAGGGCCCTATTTTAAACGTGTAAGTGCAACAACAAATGGAACGATAAGTGCGCCTGCTATTTTTGTTCATGTAGGTGCAGCAGCGCAAGGTGAAAAAGGGCTGGCTGGGGTGCAGTTTAAATCAGAGGGTGTGAAGATTTAATAAATTCACTCTTGGCCACTCACATCACTGTCTCATCATCTGAAACAGTTGTGCTAGTCACAGTGACGCATGACAACAACTTCTCGACAAACAGAAAGAGGCTTCTCGAGGTCTAAATGGTGCAGAGTGGCGCATCCCCAACACGCAGCTCTTCAAAACTGCAGCCAGAGGTTGATTGTGTGGGTTTTTATTAAACTTGTACAATGATGATAGAAAAAAAATAATAAAAAAATATCTCTGAAACCTTTTATATGACCTATTACAGATGTTATTTCTGTTTTATTTCTTCTGCATTTCTCATTTCTCAAGTGGTCACATCTTACTGAAAAATGTGCCACAGCAGCGTTTGCACCGGAATGTGTTTTAAAAACATAAAACATGACATGCTAACCTTGCCAGGCTACTGGATTTGTCGCTATTAGGCTATTCACTTGTGGCTAAACCACAGTGGCTCGAACCAATCAGCATTCTGCCAGGGAGTAACTGCTGGCAGCTACGGGCAGTTTAGCTGTGACAACGGTGAGACTGTTTGTTAACAACAATGGTGGCTCCTAAAGAGGTTAGCATAGATGCTGCTATGCATCGGTAATATCAGAACAGGGGAGTATTCCTTCATTGAAAGAAGAGCAAACAATAGCACTAAAGGTGATTCTTAAAAGGTGATTCTTGAGAGGATGTTGTCATTCTTCTCCCGACTGGCTTCGGCAAGAGTTTGATTGATGAACTGGCTCCGTTGGTAGTGAAAAATCAGGCAAGTGATGCAGAATCTGAATAGTTGAGGTTAGCCCATGATAGATGGTGATAGACGAGTATTTCGTTCAACCACCTGCCAGGTATTTTTATTTTTTATTTTTTGAAGTGACTGCCCTTTTTGCAGCAAAGCCTTCCCAGATGGTTCTGTGTAACAAACCCTCTGGCAAATCAAGTTAATGAGATGCTACTCTGGATTGATGAGCCACTGTAGAATATCAGGTCATAATGGACCAGGTTGATGTACGTAGTATTGTATGTATGCTGTTAAATTGTAACAACAGACTGATTTACTGATGTTCTTGCTGTAAATACAATAAAGTTTCATTTTTATGCTGACACCAAGTGTCATCAAGTGTCACCAGATCGATGTCGCGCCAGAAACAGACGTCGTTCTGAGTCTATTCTCAGCACAAAGTCTACACATTTTCCAGGATAATACCAACAATTTGCTTTGCACTTTCTCATTTGATTCTCTCTTGAAGAAGAGAAGACAAATGCAGAGAAAATATGAGGAGTCAAGGGAAGGAAAAAAGTAAGAAAACATGATGGTAAACACTACGCAAACGAAGAGGCGAGGAGAGAAAATAATGAAGAGGACGTGGACAGTTGGAGAACAGAGGTGGAGGCAGACAAGGGATGATGGGAGATGGGGAAAAAGGAGCACTTCGGACAGATAAGGGCGAGGAGAGAAACTAGGAGAGGTGGAGGAGGCTTGAATCAAGAAGGGAGAAAGAGGCGAGTATGAAGAGGTAAAAAGCAAGAATGGAAATCTGTGGCTGCCGTGAGGAGAGAAGTGGTTATGGAGGAAGGGTTGGAGATAGACAGAGGATGAAAAGATGTAGAGAGAGAGGAAGAGATGGCAGGCCCCTCAGCAGTCAGCACTAATGAAGAAGAATGAGGAGCCTCAGCTGCTTGCTGGACCTGCTACTGACCACACATACACACACACACAGAAAGTTTCACACACCTACGCTTAAATATGCACTCCTCAAGTTATGACACAAAATTTATGAGGCGAGCAAGTAGTTGAACTCCACATTCACCTCATTCTTATGTGTGAATAAATATTAAGAGTGTTGTAGCTTTATTTAAATTCTCAATCTTTACATTGTGTCTCTGAGATTAAAACTCAGGCATGGGAGTTTCACACCAAGCTTCTAAATTAGTGTCGGTTGCTTGCAGGATTTTTTATATCCTCTTTCAAAATGCAGAACTTTTCTACAAAGTTGATGTACCATAGAGCAGATAGCACTTTTTATCCTTCAACATTATCCTATGACTCTGTGCTTTAACCGCCGACAGTCTGTGCCCACTAGAGAAAACAGGAATAAAACTTAGAGGTTAAAAAAAAAAATCTGAAATATTAACAAATGATCAGTAGTTGTCTATCATAGTTTGTGCAAAAGTGCTGAATTGATTTAAAAAGGTGGCGTTCATTTGGAGCACATTTTTGTCAGACTCTTGTTTCTCCTCTCTCAGTTGAAGGTCTGTTTGTGCCTCATTAGCTGTGACTGCCTACAGACAAGGGAAAAAAAAGCCTTGAACTTTTTTTTTTTTTCCTCCCCAGCACATAGTTTTGAACAAATGTTAATAAAGACTCAACAGAACACAGCAGTGTAATGCATTGTGCAACGATTAAGGTCTGTTGACCAAAAGTTTTCTTTTCCATCTGTTTTACCAGTGATGTTGTTTGTT
The DNA here is from genome assembly GCF_046630095.1 of Trachinotus anak. Taxonomy (NCBI): domain Eukaryota; kingdom Metazoa; phylum Chordata; class Actinopteri; order Carangiformes; family Carangidae; genus Trachinotus; species Trachinotus anak. The sequence goes on from NW_027273855.1 coordinate 6,216,093, forward strand.
AAACCCTCTTTTGTTTGACTCGTTTTGCACGTGTGTGTGTGTAAAAAAAATAGTAGGAGAAATAAAAAGAAGACAATAATGCGGAATAATTATCATTATTCAAAAAATCAGGTTTGAACAAATGAGTACTAAAGTAATTTGTTCAGATTGATTTGAATGGATGTAGTCTGATTCTGAAATGTGACAGTAGTTTTACCTTTATATACAGAAGAACTGTGGCAAGTTTGTCCAAAATGCTGGAACATCCCACCAGCCAAGTACCATGAAAAACTATGCACGAGTGTACTGAGAAGAACTGGTGGTGTTTTAAAGGCAAGGAATGGCAACACCAAATATTGATTTTATAAAACATTCATGGCATTATTTTTGAAAGCATCCTGACTTCACAGCATTTCACAAATGCATAAAACTTTAATTGTTTCTCATTGATAATTTGCAGCTTTTGGCAACTCAACTCAACAACTGGCCAATTTCCACCTCACTTTGTTTGCACTAATTTGACCACCGGACCGTTCGTGTAGTCAGAGCTTATTCACAACAAAACAATGTAGGGGAGAGGCGGGACGAATGAAACGCAGGACGAATGAAACACAGCAATTTGCTCTGAGCCCATACAAGTCGGATCTGTCAAACTGTGACAGTGAGTACAGCACGTAGCTGTATAAACATATTGTACAAACGGAATATGCGGAGAGTCAGGATGAGAGCATCACAGGAAAAAAAAAATCCAAATGTGCATTATTAATTCTTAGGCCATATGTTCTAAAGATTAACTTTTATATTTTTTCATTAAAATAAATTACAAAATATGTTCACAACTATATTAAGAGGGGCAATAACATTAACAATTCAAGTTTTATACCATTGGGTTTCATCTGTCCCACAACAACAACGGAGCACTTCAGTTCAAAGTCAAATTACTCCAAAATTGTTCCACATTTGTGTAAAAGAACACCTGGTATTGATAGACCACATATGTGTGTTGTTGATCACAATGAAAAACAGTTTCTCCCATTAACGTTATAACGTTATCTTTATATCTTTTATTAAGATGTTTATGTGGAAAGTGTTCCATTCGTTCCCGCTCACCCCTACTGACCGTACAAATGTTAGCTGTACTTAGCTGGCCATGTATGCAGCGTGTGTGTTTACTGCTCATTCTCTGATCTCAGAACTTAATAGGACCTTCAGCCCTTTCCCTCCCCTTTTTCTTCCATTTTGTCTCTTTAAATTCATGAAGTGAAGACATCAATTCCTGGTACAAGTAAGAAGTTTCTGCTAAAGCTGAAATATTTTTATTTTACACACTGATTACCATCCAATAGTATGAGCAGGCCACTCCTCACTCCACAGCAAGGTAGCTCAGGTGACCTCAAACAATTGATCCAGCCATAATGACACATTTTCAACACACAACCTTGGTGCCTTCAGTTTGGAGCAGTTGCCATGGAGGGTCTGCATAGATGATGCAGTGTTGTGCGAGTGTTCGGGATGGTAATATTTCGCTTTCCAATTCCAATCGAGTCAGAGCTGTCATGATTTATTTCAAGCATGGGTGATTTTTACAAGCTGAATTTGTACAAGTGTGGACCCAAAACATAATGAAGGCTGCTGGTAGCAGGAGAGAGTTTAGTTCAAGATAAAGCCCCCCCTCCCCCCCAAAAAATGAAAAAGAAAAACATGCAGTGGTACTCAGTGGTTAATTGGTTTTTGTAACAGTAAAACGAGTGTTTGTTTTCATTGAAGTGGGCTGTTGTATGGTGAACGTTTGACAAATCAAATGGATTCGATAGACAAGAGAGTTTTTTTTCTTCATTGTTCTCTGTTTCATTTATGACTTTTGCTGCAACAAATTTGTACAAACATAAAAATTACAACTAACAACTTTGACCAGGGTCTGTTTTATACTCTCTATCTTTCAAGAGTATGTTTTTGCCTCATTGCACTTGGGCTGTGTGACCTTGAGTGTGTTTATGTGTATTTGTGTTAAGATTCAATGCTGGAGTCATGGATTTCAGACTCACTGAAAAACAGCCAAATTTTTTTATCAGGAATAGAGGGATGGAGTTCAGGACAGTCTTTAATGTCAGTGTAAACACACACACACACATACACACACACACACACACACACCTCTTGTTGAATATTTCTATACAAATACCATTGGTTTCTTATGCAGTTTTTCTCTGGAACATGTAAGCATTGGTTCTCTGCTCATGATAGAGGGGAATTAGATATGTCAATCACCTCACTTTTCCTGCGAGTGATTTCCTATGCATAATTTCACACATACATACCTCAACACACACTAGCCCACGGTTTGTAGAAAAAGTTGTTGTCAGTTGGTTTATGTGAATGTTCAGTCAGTTTGTTTTTGCTTTAGTCTATACCTTATCTATCTTTAATGAACCTTCCTTCATCCGTCAATTTTGTTTTTCTGCATCTGCTTCCTTTAAACCCACACCTTTCATCTAGCTTGTATGTCTGTCTGGAGCATTTTTTTTTCTCTCTTTCTTTGTGACTACTCCGCTGTTTTTGTCTCTGTTGTTTATTCTGTCTAGCCTCCTAACTGTTTCTCTTTCTCTAAACCCTTTCTTTTCATTCTCTCGGCCGCTTCCTTCATTTTTCTCTCTCTGCTCTGCAGTTGACTTATTGATTTCATTTTCATACTGTTGGCAGTTATTCCCTCCGTCATAAACCATCAGCGTTGCCTCCTTTCAAGGCAGCATTGATCATTGCACAGCCGATCACAACCAATCACCAGAGTGTCATTGTCTGCTCTCACTCTTTCTCTTTTGTTGTTCTTCTTTCTTGTATTGTGTGCTCTGTGGGTTATATTTTTTTAATGTAGCTATTCACAGCTCCAGTGAAATAACAGCCCTGTACATTTCAGTATTTAGGTAGTGAATTAGGCTTCTCTTCTCTTTTTCTTTTCTTCCCCTGAGACTCAGTGAGTGTTGTGAAAAATGACTCACTCAGGTTTAAAGGCTGGGGACTTTCAAAGAAAACAGCATCACAAAACTTTCATGAGAAATTAACAGAAGCATTCTCTTCTTGTTGTATAGAAATTAAACTTTTACTGTGCCTGTGTTAGTGAGCCAGTTCATCACCAGTGTTGTGTATGATTGAATTTGAACATAATTGTTTCAATTTTGTTTGTCTGCTCCAGCATACATATCTGCTCTGTAAATCACATCTCCTGGCATGTTGTCCTTTGAGAAAAGAAACTAACCAAGAGGGAGAGATGAATGCAGTGTACAAACAAACTGAATACACCCCTGGTCAGTCCTTGGCACCCTGGATGCCAAGGAAATACAGAGAAGTTGTTGCAATTTTCGAGGATCACAGAACTGTTATGATAAAACAATAATGATATTGAAGCATGGCTCTAACCAGTAACTGTGGTGCTCTGAGGGGAATTTAGTTCCCTCCACCATGTACTCAAAATAGAAAATGTCTACGCCTCTGCTTGTGTGAGCGCGATGTCTGAGAACCTGCTGACTAACTCTGCTCTTATCTGTCTAAATGATGGACGGCTTTCAGATTTTACTGTCATTGATAACAAAAAAAAAATTTCCATCAATGACGCAAAACATTTCGTTAACGCAACCCGTGCACCTGACTTGGGACAACAAGTTGAGGAGGACTAAGTGCAAATGCAAGCTCGATTTTAATGCATACAACATTACTGGAATGGAAAAAATGTAAAATAAACTTAGCTTGCTAGCTAGCATTAGTCAAGTATCACCTAGCTAGTTAGCTACACAGTCAGAGTCTAGGCTAATTACAACACAAACATTTGAGTCCCCACCCAAAGTTGATGCTTCCTTTTTAACCATCTACAGTTTTTTTTTTAAATCTTAAAGCTTAGATAGAAGGAGGTAATATGTAGTGCGGGGGGTTTGAGGGTATATTTTAACTATAAAGTGAACAGGCACTATGAAGATGTGCTTAGTGTGTAATTACTTGTATTTTTGTTTGAGGACCATGACACAATCAGAAAATAGCATTTCACTTATTCATTCTGTAGCTCACATGACCACCCTCACTCTCTCTCTCTCTCTGCAGCACAGTCGCTCGCTCTCTATCTGGCGCCACTAAAGAAACTAGTGTGAACTCTAAGGATACTTCTGCTTTTGTCTCAGTAGAGGTTTGGCCTACACTTGTTTTATTTCTGCTGAGGCCTTGTTCATTTTACATGCAGCCAAAGTAAACGTTTCCCATGTTTTCCATTTTTGTTGGCAATATCACAGAACCTTTCTTTTCACAGAAAGCTTTGTACATCTTCCAAATCATGTTAAAAAAAGTTGTGATAGGTAACTTTTAAAAAGCCTTTATGATTGTTTTATTTATGAAGAATAAGCTCTGCACCAAATCGGCACTGGTCAATTGACAGTGTCATGCATGATGCTTTTCCTCCTGAAAGCTTGGTCCTGGCCCTGGTGGTAGATTGTTCTTCATAACTTCAGGAATGTGCCCACCGGGTTCTCTACACTAATTGGCACAATGTACTACCTAAATTTGGAGTACCCTTGTGATATAAAGTACTCATTTAAATTCCTGCAGAGGGTGGTCGTGAAGATAAAACCCAACCACTGCTCAGATAGGATACACAGACTTAGAAACAAACTTCTGAGCTGTTGGTTATAGACTGATGACTACACATCTCAAGCCTTAACTGGGAGGAAACTGTTACTCTGCACTTTTGAACATTGCTTCCCTAGAGAAAGTAATGTGTGGACCAAAAATTGGAAAAAAATCAGAGGTGAAAAACAATATAGACACGAAGAAAAGTTTGAATGCTGTTCAGGAGTTTTCTATGGAGGATGCGTCACTTGCTTGACACTGTTCAAAACTGATCTAACAGACATGTAATGTATGGAATTGTTTTATTACGGCTAAGTTTCATGTTAGTAAAATTACCCTGTGAAGCCTTTACTTGGAGGAAATGTGTTAATGGAAAGTGATACTGAAAAAAAATCAGAGGCACAAACATCTTGAAACAAGGTCAAATGTTGGTCTTTGTAGTTATATAAACACCTCAAGTGTTTACTTTGAGGAAGCCTTTGTCACTGTTGAGCACTGACTAGACGTGCTTGTTCTTGTTGCTTGTAGAAAGTGTTCATTACTTGGGTAATGGTCGGCACATGTATAAAACCAGTAGATGAGCAGCTATGAAAACCTAAATTCAATAAAAATTATGGCAGTGTTTTTCTTTTGAATTGTGCATTAGGAATCATAGACATGAAAGTGTCTTTACTTGTATGATTTTTATTAAACTCATAGTGACTGTACATGACATATCCCTCATTTTCACTCTCACTCATTCCATCTGTCTATTTGACATTCTTTTCTCTTTCTTTCTCCATCCCCCTCTCTCCAACTTTTTCTATCCTCTTCTCACTAATTCCATCTATTTGCCTCACTCTTCTTTCTTTCTCCGTCTCCCCTCTCTCACTCTATCTGTACCTGTCTCTCACTCTGTCTCCCTCTCTCCCAGGTCTGTAATAAATTGGTGAAACCTTGATGTTGTTGATAACCTGGATGTTTTATTCTGAAACAGCTTACTGTTTTCCTACAATAGCTCACTGAGCTTTGTTATTGTTTTAATCCATCTTCCAAATTTTAACCACTTTCTACACAACAGCCTCAATCTCTCTCACCATTAGATGGAGACACTATTATTGTTTTAAATGTACCAAATACCTATGTTAAAGTTTGTGGAACATTTTTCTCATTCAAATAAATTGCTGTGCTGATGTGCTGTAAGTTGATTCAGGAAAATTGCTAAATTGTGAGTTTCAAAACATTAGTCCACTTCACTTGAAATAGCAATTGGTATAAATGTGGTCGAAGTTATCTTAACTTGAAATTGTGAGTTTAAATAGTGTGAAATTGTTTCCACAAGTTTCAAGTTTTCTTGAATGGATAATGTAACATAGTTATTAGTTGTTTTAACTCAGAGTATTAAGTTTAAACAATAATTGGTCATTAGTTAAACAACTTCACTTTTCGAGTTGAAGCAAAGCTTATCTTCAAGTTAAGTTTACTCACATTTTTAAGGCAGAAGCTGAACCTTTGCTTGTTTAATTAAATTCAAATTTATTACAGTGTAGAATAAAATTGAAATGAGTAGTGCAGTTATTCAAAGTAATTTAAAGCAACTTTTTCTTCAGTACATTAAAGCAGATATAGTCAATATTTTTACAACAACAATATATCAAATGACAATGGAAAACAAAGGGGTCACTTATAGTGATGAATCTACAATGAACTGTCATCTGAATCTGCAGCTCAAGTTCTGGCTTCAGCAGCTGTTTCCAGCAAACAGCACACAGGGACAGGCAACTAGCTGGTGAACATAGCGAAGCATTTAGCAGCTGAAGAGACAAAAGTTTCCCTTACAAGCATCAGGTGGTCAGAAATATAACTTCAGATGTATGATAATGTTGCTCTTTAACTGTTGGATTTGTAAATAAGCAACCGATAAATGTTGGAGTAAAAATCATGGTCAAGCATCATTTCACAGGTTTAACTGATTTTACACTAAAAGTTCTGTTCACTCATCATAATGAGCACTACGTTGCCATGACAGTTGTTTAAGTATTGGAGAGAGTTTGTATTATGTGTTATAAAATTGTTGTATGAAACAAGAAAGGTCTAATGAAAGACGCTATCTAATTGCATTGTGAGAGCTGTAGGATCCAGTGTTTCCCCCATACAGGTGACTCTTGTGAGTTCTCCATCTTTATTGAATTTTAACACAGAATTGCTGGAATACCCTTTTCAAACAATGGAAGGAAGCCTTACGGGCATAACACACCAGCCATGTCCCTCATGACATTGCATCGTTTGATGTTGACACTGGGCGCACCACTGAGACAGAACAAACTCGAGGTGCAGCAGCTGGGAGAGGCCAACCCTGAAATGTAAATGTAAATGTGATAAAGTTGCTGCTGTAAAATAGTACTCACAGTCACTTGGTGTCGCAATGCGTGTCAGCCTGTGTACTACCGCTGTGTATTGCCCTTTTGTATGCAAACTATGTTTTGTTTTTTTCAGTGTGGCTGCTGTTCTGCCCAACATCTGACTCTAGAATGGCTCTATGTATGTGCATTCTCGCACTACTCTTAGCCACTGTTGTGTTACACACTGAACTCTTTCTTACGCTGTCTTTTTCTGTGAGAGACGTAACACTTGCCGGGTCTCTATCTGCCACCTCTCTGTCTGCCCCTGTCCTTCCCTTCTGTCTCTCCCTCTCCTCTAGTCCCATTTCCCTGTCTTTTTTTGCGCTGCAGAGTGCAATCGAACAGCACATCAAACCAAATCTAGTGCCTCTGTTTTCTCTTTCATCTGCCTCGAGGTCCCCGGTGGCCCGCAGACGCCTCAAAGCTTTCGAACGAGGCACGGTTCGGGGGGTGTGGAGACGTGGAGGGAGGGGGGAAGAGTCGAGGGTACTCACAGCTGCCTTCTGAGGGAGGCACTTTTGTACCCCTTGATAGCTGTATCCTGACCTTTCCGAACACAACCATGCCCGTCTGCTCGCGCAACTAGACCCCCTACTCTCTTTTTCTCTTTATGCATTCTCTGATGGGGGGTCTTAATAATAATTCAACACAACCCTGTATTGTGTTCTGTTGAAAGCACCCTTAGCTGCATAAGCAATTGGCACACTTAGTTTTTTTTTTTTTTTTTCTGGGTGCATTCACACCAATATTCTGGTCCGCGTTTCCTCGCCCCCTTGCACGGGCGCTCAGGAAGAGGTTTTGTGGAAGAAGGACCACCAGCTGGGATAAGAGAGGACAACAGCAGGGCTTTTAGGTGGGTTTTTCACTGGCTTTTGTCGCCTCGAAGAAGCCTCAACATTATCGGAACAGTCCACTTTGTACCAGCCTCTCTTTTGTGTCACATTGTCACTCAATCCATCCATCTCTCCACCTCCTCTTTCACTTTATGAGTTGAAGCCTGCCTCTCTTTTGTGTTTGCTCTCCAATTCACACCCTGTACTCCCAAAAGAGATCGATTTTTTTTTTCTTCTCTGGCCTTTTTGTAAATAAATAAATACCATTGTGTTATTGTTTGTTCCCAGAGCTATGTTGACAAGTTCACTTTAATGTGAAACTTTGAGAATTGCTTTTTTTGCAGTTGTACTGAGTTACTTAAAATTCTTTATCTAGCAAATGTATCAAATGCGGAGCAATGACTCATGAACTTGTAATTTGTGGTTTTGTTTATCCAGTAAAATTGTACATCTTCGTCTGTTTTGCTCGACGGCCTGAGTAGTATAAACTATAACTATTCACTCAATCTGTTTACACTAACTTACCTTGCTGCTGTATAATGTACTTCATGCCAAGAGGCAAGATTTGTACACTTCTTCTCAGTGCTTCAAGCACTAAAGTAAAGTGGCAAGAAAAAGTAAGCGAACCCTTTTGAATTACCTCCATTTATAAATTTGTTCTAGAATGTGGTCAGATCATCATCTTAGTTACAATTCTGAACAAATACAATCTATTTTAACTATTAACACTAATCATTATTAAAAACATCATTCAGACATTCACAGTGTAGACTGGAAAAAGTATGTGAACCTCTTGGCTAATGGCATCAACAAAAGCTAATGGACTCCAGGGTTATCAAACCCGACAAAGACTTTTTGAAGAAAAGAAAAAAAGATTTATTTTTTTTTTATAGGCTGATGAAAATTTTTTGCAGCACTGTGCATGGTGTAAAAAGAGCACTGCATATCATCATGAAAACATGATCCCAAAGGTGAAGTAGGATGGAGGGATCATCATGATTTGGGATTTGTTGCCTCTGGGCCTGGACAGGTCAATGGCCCCAAACATCAAAGTAAAGCCCCCACAGAATGACTTCAAACAAAGACAGTCCACCTGTTGGAGTGGCCCAGTCATAGCCCAGACCTTAATCCAACAGAGACTCTGGCGAATGACCTGAGGAGAGCTGCTCGCACCAGACATGCTAAGAGTTTGTCTAAGTTGAAGCAGTTCTGTCAGAAAAATGGTCCTAAATTCAGCAGCTAAGAGAAGCTTGAGGTTATCTGTGCCAAAGGAGGTTCAACCACCTATTTAATCCAAGCGTTCACTTACCCATGTGAAAGGTTAAGGGGTGAGTTGAATAAAGACACAAAAGATGCTAATTGTTTGTCTGATATTAGCTTAGAGACACTGTGGTTTTGTACACTTGTGACTTAGATGAAGATCAGATCACATTTTATGATTCATTGATGCAGAAAACCAGGGTTCACTTAATTTTTCTTACCATTGTACATTTGTATTGATAAAAAATCTCCTGTTCTTGAGGAATGCTGAACTGTATAACAAGTCTACAGCCATGCCAGTGGCTCTGTTAGGCTGTACTTAGGCACAGTGAGACTGCTAGCATTTGGCTCAAAGCACCACAGTTATCATGCCAATGTTAAGCAGGTGTAATCCGTCCCATGTTCAGGTATAATTTATCTTAGCCCGGGGAGTCTTTCTATATACTATCTATACTATCTATATACAGCTCATGCATATTAACGTCATAAGGACTCATCACGTTGAGGTGTTTCGTCTCAGCTTGAAAAACTTGAGAGGTGGCTTTTTGAACAATTTTTAGTAGTCTGTATAGCACAAATGGCTTCACTGATTCTGCATGAATTTGAGGGTTAATCACTGATAATTGTGAGTGCTGATCAGATATTGTGTTGATAATTGATGAAAAAAGCTCAATTCTAAACTGGCTTCCTGCTTCTGAAATGTGACGATTTGTTGCTTTCCTTAATTGATAATGAAAGTATTCTTTAGTTGCCCCCATAGTTCCTGTATTTTTGATAGAGGTGGTGAACAGCTGATTACCTAGGTAGCCTGCACTGAACTAGTGTCTTAGTGGAGACAGTCTTTGCAGTATGTGTTCTCCTCCACATCCCCCTCTATCTCCATCCCTCCATCCTTCAGTCATGGAGTGGTCAGGCCAATCAACCACAGAGCTTCAGCCTATCACCTGGGAGCCCCAATTGCCTGCCAGTCATCAGATAAAATGGATTTCCAATTGAGTCAAGGCTCCCAAGTTGGGTCAGGTAAAATGGAGGGCGGGCAGACCTCTGCTGCTCCTCTACCTCTCCTGAGTTTCTTTTTGTTGTTTGTTTCGCTCCTTCTATCTCCTGCTGTGGTCTGCCCCTGTCCCTCTTCTCTCTCCACTCTCCTCATGCTGTCTCTCTGATCTGCTGACCAGAGCCACATGAAATGAAAATAGGCTTGTTGTAAAAGCCCAGATAGCAATGCGCTATCCAGGAGGCAGGGAGATGCAACCTCAGCTGGTATTCTTTGTCTGCTTTAACTCGGGATCTTCAGTTAGAGTAACAGGTGAGATCCATTAGTTTGTTAGGAGGTGGGTTGTGAGGTGTTTTCCTTAATACAGTAGAAGTGTACAGATTTTTAAAACCTGTCAGAGAACTAATTACTTTTGCTGTTCATACCATGGTCATAAGTGCAACACTAAAAATTACACTTATTTCTGTGAGTTACCTTTAGTCAGACTGAAAGCTAACATTTCACTGAAATATAACACATATTTTATTTATTAGGATGCCCATAAGCTTCATCAAAAGAACAATAAAAGATGAAAGGAAAAAGGCTTCCTGCCTCTCACATGTGAGGATCTGCTGCTTTTCTGTTTTTATCATTGTAAATTCAGTGGACCTTGTTTTTTGAGCAAGTGATCAGTTGAAAAAATAATGAACAGATTAAATGATAATGAAAATACAAACTAGTTCTTCTTGTAGTGGTGGACAGTATATGTAGATAGCCTGAAGTGAACTTTATTATTTGTTATTTATCTTTGCACCTCCACCTCCATCCATCTTCAGAATGTTACCATCCTCTTCATCAAAAGGCCTCTGCACATCAAAAGGTCTCTGCACAACACAGACATTTTATGTCACAGTGAACACTGAACTAGGCACTGTTAAAGATTTTAGTCATATCTGAAGCTAAATAATTAGGACCAGGGCAAGGATACCTTTGTAATTTTTTAACGTTCCCATTATCCTTGTGAACACATGCATATTTGCCGACAAGGTCGTTAAAGGGTAGCTCAGGGGATATACTGTATTTTTCTCATCGTCAACAAATACCGAGGCCAAAACCAATGATAACCTGTTCCTGCTAAGTGTTGTATGTGCTTCCAAAGCCTGATATATCTTACCGCAACATTCTAGCTAACACAGCTCATTCTAAGCTAACAAAAACACAATGATTCTCAGTTTCAGGTGATTATACACTAATATAAACATAATTATGAATATTATAATCTATTTCTGCCAATACATCCCCCTAAATCCCACATGCTGGTCCTTTAACAAAGTAATTGTGTCACAGACTTGACAAAACAATCTATTTATAATCTATTTAGTTGCTGTTGTGGAGTTTCAGTCAGATTCAATTTTTCATAGCAAGTGAAGTTTGCCCAGTAAATATGGAGAAATAGTAAGAGCTGAATTTACCAGAACGCTGCAGGGATTTGTTGTGCATTTTGGCTAAAAGCTTAGGATTCAAAGATGATTCTTGACTTTGGAAATTTCTGTATTATCAAGATCATTTTTACATCAGGTATGCTTTTGAAGGGGAGGTTTATTTTGTATAATGAAATACTGTCAATGATAATCATAAGAATAAGACATAAAAAGTAGGAACAACAGTCTTACAACAGAATAGGTCTGTTTTTCTATTCTAAGCCTTCAAAGATCTTTAAAGTAGTCTTAGAAATGATTTTTCAAATGTGTAACTCTTATTTCTGTAGCATAGGATTTGCTTTTCTTTTCCCTTTTTATTATATCTATTTTTTTTGTAAATGTATTTCTCAGGAAATATTTTTACACTTTTAAATTCTTATTGCAGGTTGCATCAAAATCCTTTTAAGTTTTCTTGAAAGTTGAAGGCACCAAACTAGACACAAGTGACTTAGTGATACATGCAGGTCCACAGCTATATTTCAGACATGGTGTTTTTGACCTGACAAACTGTGATTGTACAGGTCGAAGATCACCATCTCCTGTCCTTCAGTGAGTTGTTGCTTTATCTGTTGCTTTTCTCTTTCAAGTGAGCAGTTGTGTTCTGAACCTGTGCTGAAGCATTCAAAGAGAGAAGATATGTATTCTCAGGTTTTGCATTGAAGTTACTGTACTATATATAAACACCTACCACTCGGATCCAGTGAAGTGCGGAATAGTGCAGAAAGGAAAGTAGTTGGAGGGAGTAATGGAGTTAAAAAAAAAAAAAAAAAAAGTAGTGTATGATTGAGGAGTGGATGAGAGGAGAGGGGAACAGACGATGTAGTGGAGAAAATAGGACAAGGGGACAGGAGAATGGGAGGTGAGGAGAGGACACCATAGGGATGAGATGAGAGGACAGGAGAAGGGAGCCATATTGATCACTCTGCTCTGTGAGTCTCTGTGGTTCTAATGGTTTGGGTTTCACGGCTGGCATTAACTCTTCAGTGCTTAGAACAGATAACTGCACGCACACACATACACATACAGTGCATACATACAGTGCGTATGTATGTCTCTACCAACAGGCTGTCAGGTCAATGCACCCCTGGTCTTCAGTCAGTTCAGCTCATTGTATCGTTCCACATGGGTTACAGGAGCTTTACTGGAGGTTGAGTGGGACCAATGTTCACTCTGAAACAACTCTCCACCCTGCTGTTGCTCAGCCTCTGAAGCCAAGCAGGGCTGAGCCTGATTGATTTCTGACTGGGAAACCAAAGCAAATCAACAAGGATGTTGATTTTATGATTTAAAAAGAAAAAATGTATATAAATGAATAAACACTTGGATAAATTATAGTCTGTCGAATTAATTGCTAGAATGGCTTATTTAGAATTTATTTTTTGCCTTAATCTGAGAAAAAAAAAATATAAGCAATAAAAATAAACAAATTTTCTTATAAATCATATAAATATTTGCATAAAAATACAAGGTCATAAGCAAAGTACAACTGTTTATAGATGGAAAAGGCTTAATTCATCCTTAATTCATTTTCTCAGTACAGAAGACCTACTTGTGATCATGTTTACCTTCTTCAGCATTCTCTGTTAGCATGTTAGCATGCTGTCATTTCCTGATAAGCGCTAAATAGAAATTACAACTGAGGCTGATGGGAATGTCATTATTTTGGCAGATATTTGATTATGAACCAAAGTTTAACAATTTCATTTTTCATTCATTAACAATTTCATTTAAAATTTTGCCATTTACAATAGTTGTTGGGACAAAAATGTCACACATAATGGCACAAGAGGTAAAGTCAGATGATCAGACATTAGTTTAGGTATTTAAGTCAAGACCCCTATAGCTATCTACTACAGCTGTAGGTTCAGTGGGGGGATTTGTCTGACATCATCAATTCACTTCCACTTAATACAAAACGATTACAGATAAAATAATAATATTACTATCCTAAGGTCTAATGTAATTGTGGTCAGACTAACTTTTATGGGAAATGAATGGACTTGCACAGCAGGAGACCAGACAACTTGTGAAGAGAGAGAGAGGGCAATTAGCAGGGAGCAGCAGGTCCAGCAGCTCAGACTGCACCATGTGGAGATAGTGTTGATACAGCTGATACTGTGCTAGAAAAGCGAGGTAAATGTAGTCACTGTTAATTTATCAACAAAAGAAAGTGCAGTTGGAGCCTGTTTCTGAACACAGACCAGGCAGTCTGGTCTGTGTTTTTTGCATTTTTTTGAATGCGAAAAAATCTGGTTCATTGATACTTTATTCATAATTATTGCTCTATTTTTATTTCCAGGAATCTTTTTCTATTTATGTGTAGTTTAATATTTGTATTAATTCTTCTATCTTTGGCTACACTGGCAGTGCAGTAGTAGGGATGACAGTATTAATTGGTCACGCAGTAGGTCCATCTTTCCGGTCAAGTTTTGAATATCTCAATAACTGTTGTATGTATTACCATGAAATTGCGTGTAGACATGCAGGATGAACCTTAATGGACTAACTGGTGATACCCAAAGTTCCTCTCTAGCCAGCATGAGATTAACATTTGTGTTTTTTAAAACCTCAAGAACTACTGAATGGTTTGCTGTGAAATTTGGTACAGACATTTATTGTCCCCAAAGGATGAATTGTAATGATACATTGACCTAATGATGGCACTAGATGAAAAGTCAAATAAAGTTTTTTCCAGCACTTCACTTTATGACCAGATACCAGCTAAATGAATGACACTCCCATCATTTTCATTTGTACTTTATGTTGAATGCTAAGGTAGTGGGGCAAGGTAAATATTACCTGCGAGACATCAGCAGGTTACCATTATCATTGTGAGCATGTTAGCCATGCCCAATGTTAGCATTTAGCTCCAAGCACCACTGTGCTTAAGTACAACCTCACAGAGCTGCTAGCATGGCCACAGACTCTTCTTATCTTGCTAGGTAACCAATAGAGCCCATATCTCAAGATATTTTTGTGGTGTGCTCACTCTGTGTCTGATTTTATTTTGTCTGATTCATGTTTCTTTTTCTCTCACAAGCGTCCCTGTTTCTTGTGCAAATCCTATCTGTGCCAATTCGCACCTGCTTATCAGAAACTCAAAAAATTAATTGTCCCATATTGTGTGACCTTAATAAATCCAGTGGAATAAGAATCACGCTCCCGTCAAGTGTGTTCACCCATTATTTGCATGATTCTTCCTCAGAGGAATATGTGTGGAGAGAGGCACACCTTAAAAACATTCACAAAGATGACACACAAACTGTAAATTCAGCCCGTTGCTGCTGTTTGAAAAATACACTGCATGTGCCTTGTGTTGAATGTGTCACATCTGCATCTGAAAATCAAGTGAAAAATCCTTGGTATATCTGGCCCTCTGTTTATTGGAATGCTGTGTGGGAGATGAAGTTTTAGGGTCCTGCCTACCTGTTGTAATAAGCTTACACAATTATGGCTAGGAGCCGTCTTGTTAGATATTGTCTCTCTCTCTCTGTCATATGTAATAACTAATAAGGCTTCAAAGAGTATATTGACTTGCTCTGTAACTCAATATGTTCTGTTTAGACCATCTCACTAACATGGTGCTGTACCTCACAAAGCTTTATTGAAATAGAAACATGTCCCCATGACGTAAAAGCTCTATTCATGTTGGCTAATTATCACCTTGACTATTGAGGTTGCAAGGGTTTCAAGGTGTTAACTGACCATAACCATTTCACGAGAGAGCACACAATCTGAGTGAAGCCCTCATGGTCGTACACTGTAGCTTGGAATCTCGGTGTCAGACATGCATTCAGGGACAGTGTGTTGCTTGGGTGTTAAGGGTTTTATTGATCTATAGTTGAAGGTTGAAGGTTTTAGTCATTTGATCAATTGCATGTATCTGTTTTCAAATAGGACTTAGGTGGGCCTGATAGACTACACCTTTCTTGGAGGTCACTGAGTCTCTAGGTTGCGCAGTGATTGTAAATGAGAATTTACCTGCATCTGAAACTGATTACAGGTAGATCTCCTGCACAATGAGGGGTGTTGAGTATCACATTCAAGGCCAGTCCCCATTCTATAACTCTAAAATCTGTGGCCCTAAAATCATGTCAAAGGATGGACAGTAGGCTATTCATTGAACCCATAAAGAGGGTTTCATTAAAGGGTCCTAAAATGGATCCCAGCAGTAAGAGTTCTGCTTAGAACCCTCAGATGTAACCTCCAATTTTCCTTTCAGCACTAAAAAAAGGTTTTTAAATGGAGATAAGCAAAGAGTTTGAAGTTCTACTTTGTTCTTTGTAGCACCTGACTGAAAAATCGACCAACCCAATATTATTGACTGATGTTAGCTTATTACATACTGTTGTATACTGTACATCAGCCAATAAATAAGACGACACTGTGGTAGACAAAGGCTACACATAGGCCTACGATCATTTAGAAAATGCTGTAATTACATTGGTTTGGTCATCTTCAAAAATGGAAATTTCAACATCATTTACCATTGAGACATGTAGGGGTGAAATTATATTTTTGTACCTTAACTCTGCAGCTTGGAAGGACATTATGAGAAGACATTATGAAAGGACATGAAAAGAGACCTATGGTTGATTGTGTTTGATACTGGCCAAAAACACTCCCTCTGTTAATATATTTCCCCTCATTACATGACATTGCTGTTGCAATTTCTTATAGTATGAAAAAGCCTCAGGAGTAGCAATGTAGAGCTGAGTAACATCAGTCAAAAAGTTCACTTCTCTCCATTACTGAAATGACCTGACCTTTCAATTGTGGTCACTTAAAGGTGGAAAAGTATGGACAAAACATGGACGGTCCTTGCACCTAAGAGCATCTCAAAGGTCAGAGGGTGTTACAGGAGCGCAAATGGACTAATAATCATTTGTTTTGTCTGTTTTTGTCTTAGAACCTGCTGGTCAACCACGGATGAAGAGTGGGAGGAAAAGGGTACTTGAGAAGGCTTTTACTTTGGCACGAAGAGCGGCACTTGTTGCAATACTGCTTTGAATTATGAGAGAGTTCATTTGCTGTTAGCATGCCTTGTTTTTAAAACTTTTCTATTATGCTATTTATCTGCAGTATCTTCAGTTAAAGTTGTTCTGCACTGCTACATTCTGCAGGAAAGCTCTTGAGTGTGTGTGTTAGGTTCATGGTCTGAGTTAGTACACTTTCAATTTAGTGATCATCAGAAAGTATTTCTAAGATTTAAGCTGTAAAGATGAAATCAGGGTCACACTTCCATCAGCTGAATGAAATTCAGTTACGTCCAAACCTCTGCTGCTTTTGTACTGATGAAAAGGAAGAAAAGCATTCTGGATTGGAGCTGAATCAGGTGCATAAGGACCGTCCTTGTTTTGATCTCTAACTGAAAGAGGGTTGTATTGCTTTTAAGTTTTATGATTTTGTTTTTTGTTTTTTCAACACAGGAATAAGCTCAGGTAATCCTGGCCATGACTTTTAATTCATTAGACCTGTGATGTATCATATGATTTTATTAAACCATTCATATCCAGTCTCATTTGTGTCTTTAGTTTTTCCACTCAACTACTACTCATCTAGTTAATGTGCAACTTCACCTTAAATGCTCTGTGTATTATATTTCAACTAAGTGATTAATTGATTTATTGGCAGAAGTCAAACCGCCTTTATTTCCTTTCAGACCACCTTTCAATGAAATGAAATGGACTGAAAGTGCTTCACAGAGCAATAATGAAAGAACAAAAAACCTTGGTTTGTTGGGTGGTTAGTTACAGCCTGACACCAGCTACACTGCACTGTTAAACTCTTGCAGTGTGCCATTCCCTAATTAGGCACCTGAGCACCTGGCAACTTGAGCTCAATTTTACTATGAAACAGTGGCTATGAAAACCAGAATGCAACTGTTAGCAGCAACCCTTTTTGCATTAAATTCACTTCATCACATTCACAAGTTTCAGATAGGCTAAGAGTTTTGGGGCTATGAAAAATGAAGGCCAAGTGTGATAGAGAGGATAGACAATCTGAATCGCCCTGACAAAAGGGAAGTCATTGATTATAGAGACCCCACACAAAAATACAGATGTGGTCTATCCAGGATTCTTTAACAAAAAAAACCCCAAAAAATCCATCCAGAGGACTTGAAGATCATATCGTGTGTCATAGAGTGTCAATAGCCAGGTTTCCATTCAAAGTGGAAAATTGATCAGAACGACTACCACTACTGTTATGCAATATTCAGAATTGCTTCATTGAGATGAACAGTTGGTGCCACTAATCCTTCGGTCTGTGCTGTTAAACCATTGAAGAAGAAAAGGAAACAATGAGATGATGTTATAAAGAGCTCCAGTCAAATGGTGTAAAACATAATCAAAATATATTTATGTTTTTTTCATGTATTAATTTGGGGAATGTTAACACCTTCCTTAACACTCTAGACATATCTGATTATTTCATCTGCCTCTATTTTTTGTCTCTTCAGTCACATGGTTCATCATTCACTTGCTAAATCTGTTCCAATTGTGCTTTGTTGAACTTTGCTTTTTATCCGTCCACCAACTGTTCCACCTCAGCCAAGAGTACAATTGATTTTTCAATATTTTGAGTTTTTTTATCCCCTACTTTCTGCATTTCTGCATGCAAGTTAAAGAGAAAGTGTCCTGGAGAATCAGAAGTATCATGATACTGACAAATCAATCAAAACAAAAACAGAGAAAATGTTGTCTTTCAGACATTGAGGAAATTTTGATTATTAACAAGGAAACTGATGATACTAAATGGGACCTTGTGAATGTGTTCATGAATAAAATGTGTGGAATAATGCTTTTTGTCTCCTGCCAATGTTTTTCTTGATTACAAAAAGTTACAAAGTGTGTGCTCATCCATCCCATCAAAGCACTGTATTAAGACAACTTGATACCTGGTCCAAGATAGCTATCTATTCATTATAATAAATGTGTCAGTGGTTACATGACGGCAAAATGGTTCCTCAGTCTTCTGCAGTTTTACACCCATAGAGCATTAACTCCTTTGTCTGAACCTACAGAATCCCCGCACACAGGAGTGGTAGAAAAATAATATTCTGATATGTCTGTATGAGACCTTATATATAGCAGTTTTTATTGTTGGTGATGTGGTGTTTGATGAATTGATGCAGCATGTAATCCACCATTACTGTTTGTAATTTTATCTTCACTTCAGCCCCGTTTACCTCGTTGTTTTCTGATCCAGCTGAATCAGAGACGTGCCATGACACGGCTAATGCAAACTGAACATTTTCTGCTGTTGCTGCTTCACTTTAGAAACATTCAACTGGTGAAACACAGGGTTGCATTTCTTGTCAAGAAGTCACAGAAAATGCAGTGTGTTTGTGTCCATGGCCTCTACAAAACAGTACAGGTAATGGAGCCAGAGGGCGCAGTGCAGTGCAGTGTCCAGTGAAGAGCTGGTCACACACCTACAACGTCTCAGCAAGGTAAGTTACCATTTTCACTGTGCCTTGGAAAACTGCCTGAGCCATTTGTAACATAAAATCCCATCTGACTTGCTCATGGCATGATTGATTTCTTTATTAAGCCAATATGGGTTTGTTTGGCTGCACTGTAAACAGATACACCAGTTGCTCCTCTATCATACTTCCATATCATATTTGCTGCCCACAGAATTTATTAAACTATACCTGCTGTTATTACAAGTAACCATGTTTGTTGCCAAATCAACCAGCACTTAAATCTGAGGTACTATAATATTACATTTTTCTACCCAGTTTATTCTGGAGCATAACAAGAATGGAGGAACTACTGAAAACATGAACTGAGGCCTTAACTAAACACAATCAAAAACCAAACAAAACCAAGTCGGGTGAATGATACTTAGGTTTTTGGAATTCATATAGTTTGACTTGATTTTAAATGGAGGTATTTAGAGAATGCTTATTATTTTTAGACACTGTATGAGTTGGCAGTTACACTCAGAGTATCAGTAAAGCCACTTTGGACCAGTCATGGTATTGGCCCTTTCTTTTATTCTTTGAAAAATAAAACCACCCTCTCTTTTCCTCAAACACTGAATCTGGTGTGATTCGTGCTGCAGCACCACAATACAAGAAGACAGAAAGTGTTTACTGTAGTATTGAGAGGAAATCCCCATCTCTACTAAATGGGTGCACGGACAGTAGAAGCCAAGCTCAATATTCCGCCATGGCTCCTGTTTCTGTATGAAATAAGAACCAGAGACAATTAAAAGTTTCAAGTTTGTATTAAAATTAATATTCAGAAAAGGGCTCAATTGTGAACAATTCTTAGAAACAACTGCAAGTCCCGGACCTCAGCCTTTTAGCCTGCAGAAAATAAAACGGCAATAATTAGGAGGACAGTGATGAAGACTGCCCTCAGGCCTGAACTCAAATTTAATGAAAAAAGATCGTAGTAAAGAAAATTATTGTTCTGACATCTTGTAATTCACCAATCTTTAACATTTCTGGACAGGGGAAGACAATATTTGACGAGGTTTTTTTTTTTTTTTTCTTTTTCAAAGCAGTGTGGACTATTTTGTGGCAGCAGTGTGACTTTTACAGCTGGAGATATCCCCTCTCAGCAACACTAAGGTGTACCCAGGTGTGCAATAATGTGCTTGATTGACTTAATGTAACAGGTTTGATTCAAGTGGCTACATTTTGTCTGCT
This sequence comes from Trachinotus anak, assembly GCF_046630095.1. Lineage (NCBI taxonomy): Eukaryota > Metazoa > Chordata > Actinopteri > Carangiformes > Carangidae > Trachinotus > Trachinotus anak. The sequence continues at coordinate 6,236,270 of NW_027273855.1, forward strand.
CAGGGTAATTCTTCCTGAGTTGTAGCTTTATATTCTGTAGTGAGGCTCTGGTAATTGGCTTTGAGCATGTAGTTAGGCTGGTAAAGCTCCGCTGCTATGTACCTCACTGTTGAGCAGTTGCACACAAATACACACACATACACATACACACAACAGGGCACTAGCGGCCAATCTTAATAAAAGAAATGACACGGGGGTGGAGGAGGGAGGAGGGAGGGTGGAGGATGCGGTCACGCAGATGTTGCTACGGTAACAGCGGTGAGCAAGGACTAGTAGCTGGGAGGCAGCAGGTTAGGAAGGAGAAGTGAGGAAGACGACATCCGGCGCATTCAAATGCGTCCTTGCTCTCTCCCTGTTGATCCTGTGTCATACCCAATTACCACTGCACCGAGGGGAAGAAGGGGAGCGTGGAGCGGGTGGATGCTGGGGTGGGGGTTGTACAGAGAATGCAGAAAGAGAAAGAAGAGGATTCTGGTGTCTGTTTGAACCTGTCGGGGATGTGCTGCAAGTGCATGTGCCGAGGTAAACACCCACGCCTGTCATTACACCTTTACAAGGGGAAGGTTGTGGCAAAAACCCTCCTTAACTGCAGCTTCAAGAGAGCGTGTGCAAGACGTGAAGATTCCAGTTTGTGACAACTTCTCTATGAAATGTCTAAGTATGTGGGATGTGTGCGGGCAAGGCTCTGCATACTCATTTGTCCCTGTACTATACAATGTGGAGACAAGTTTCTTTTGTGTGTTTGCATTGTATAGTGACAGCATGTGTGTGATGAGTACAGGTAAGTGAACGGTCGGTTCTTTTAAATCAACATGCTAGATGAGCAGGTGAAGACCTGAGCAACTTTGACTTGACGTGATTTGCCAAAGTCTCTCATCACTGGCAAGATTTCTGAAAACAGACAAAAGGAGGTGCTGACGTTTAGGTTACTCTCAGACCACGTGAATTACAATAAGCCGAAAGGTGATTATGGAATTCCAAAAAATGACTGCATATCCCAACTTTACCAACTTTGTTATTTAACTACTAGTTACCATAGATAACTAGTAACATAGTGAAGCTGATGTGCTACAAACATGCTATGTAACACATGTACTCTCCCACCATCACACAGTCTACGCAAAGTGCTGTGATCCCAAATAAATAATTCCAATATAAACCTAAATGTTAAGCACCATGTTAAGCAACATAAAATCAGATGGTGTAGAAGCTGTGATTTTAAACTCTTGAAAACTGTTAGAATTTGTTGTCTTTATTTGGAAACAGGATGATAATTGTTTATCCTGGCAGACACACACACACAAATATGTAACACATGCACACACACTTATACGCTCCCACCACAAGGGAAATCAGTGTTGTTGTCTCCTATCTTCCCTCGATCAGATTATCAGGAAAAACTGACATCTATTAGCCCAACACTCCATCTGCCCAACACTCGTATGTCTGTGTGTGTGTGTGCGCGTTGCTTTGCTGAGGCCTTTCTCACTACATTGCTCCTCCGATTAAAGACTTCCACCTCTCTAATGTCATCAGGGGGCTGAGAAAAGGACAGAAGGTGGATGAGGGGATGAGACAAAAGAAGAAAATCGGGACAGGGACAGAATGGTTTGCTTAACCTCTGCGGTCTGACGGAGCAGGCATACTTGCAGCAAGAGAACAATTTAATCCCTCTGTAGTAGCCCGGATTAGTCCTCCGATTTATCACTGCCTCGCTCTTTTCTCTGGGCTGCACTGTCATTTTCCCTCCGCTCTCATCCCTTTCTTCATCCCTCTTTCTCTCTCTGTAATGCGTCTGGTACTGAGTGGCTTAATACTGTTTAATGTGGTGACTTCCCTTTATCTGTCTATTGCCATTACTCTTTCTTCGACACAAAGGGCTCCTACGGTGAGGATTCTATGGAGCTCAAATGGCACTGACAATAATGTGTGTGTCTTGGCATGGGGCTTTACATTTATTTCTGTGTAACTTATAAATTGTCTATTTGTTGTTTAAGTCTGTTGCAAGTAAAAAAAAAAAAAAAAGGTCTAAATGATGAACCCTGAATTTAAAACAAGCAGTACGTCAGCACACCAGGATTTCGTGTTAGTCAGCATGCTAACATGCTGATGTTTAGCATAATTTGCAGGTATTTTTACCTTTTGATTGTACTAGATGAAAATATTGGGGATAACCCAATATTACGGTTGATCATGAGGGAGAACAAGGATCTCTTTGACAAAACTTCATTACAATCCATCGAGTACTTGTTGAGATATTTCAGCTGACCAGCGGACCAGCACTGTTGCTGCCTGGAGCCTCGCCACTAGCATGGAAATGTCAGATTGCCACTTTAAAGATTATAAATCAAGTCATTGTCACAATTTGGGAAATATGTGTACTGGCTTTCTTTCCAAGAGTGAGATGAGGAGATACAGTAGATACAAAAATTAACTCTGTTATCAAGACAAGGTTAGCCTAGCTTAGCATCAAGACTGAACGCAGGAGCTTAGAGCAACTAACCTGACTCTGCCTCTCGTGTAAACAGTAATGTGAAAATGGTAATAGTAATAATTTCAGGGGGAGTCACTTCAGTGCGGTGTCTCTGACTATAGGGCTAGGTGCCAGATGCAGTCAGCAGGCACCAGTTCAGGTTTGGCCTCTGCAACTGTTGGCTGCATACGGTCAGTGTGCTCCGCTGCTTTTCTATGAGAAATGATTCCACCAGATAATCGTGCCTAAAATCACAAGTAGTTGTTTCTACATTTATGTTTATGCACTGGTTAGAGTAGAAAGTGTTTGTATATAACACACATATAACACACACATTGGATCGCTTAAATTATCTCAGCTCACCGTCAGAAATAAAGTGAATAAAGGTATGAATGGAACTCTTTTGAGAGCATGAAGAAGAAAGATGCAGTACTCCTCTGAACCAACTGGACCATCAGGAACAAATGCGCCAATTTGGTTTGCCCTTTAATTGTAGCTCACCTCCTGGGCAGTGCAATTTTTGTAAATCCTGGAACGCTGGTGACACGGATCATTCCCTCAAGGCTGTCAGAATCTGATCAGTGGGATCCGAGGTGACACATGTGACAGGCAGACAGACGGATGAACCAATCCGCAGTCCATCCTCCTTGTTAAATTTTAACAAACTGACTACCACTCACCTGCTGTCAAAATGTTTGCCCTCACAGCCGCTGTCAGGTGGCTCACACTAAATGGCATCCACCTTGTTAGGCAAAAAAAATTTAGACTGGCTGCCTCCTTATTAAATGCAGTTTTTTAGGTAGAAAAACCAAGGGGACTATGACAAATGTACTGTCCACCAGCCTTGTTAGAACAGGACAAATCTCTTTCTGCTGACCATTTCTATGTTATGGGATGATTCTCACATGTAGCATCACGACCTTTATTTAGTGTGTCACTTTCAGCCAACACTATAACTAGTTAATCTAGAAGAGCACAGATGTTGTGGTGAAAAGACTGCTTGTTGTTAAATTGAGTGAATTTTAATCATGAGAGAAATATAAATATGAAATGATTTCTTTTGCAGACAGACAATTGCATCAGCCACTGGCCATATCACAGGTCATCACAATGAGTGCTGGTGCAGAAATCTAACTCCTCACAAGGGCCATTTAGTGGCTGTGCTAGAGCTTTTAGTCAGTAGTTGACATTTGCTAAACGCGCCAACCTAAGAGTCAGTCTCAGACAATGCTTTTCACTTGGCTTATTTTGTACCTTTCCAGTAACATTTCAGTGTTATAATTACACACCCTCCATATCTGTCCAAGTTCTTATAACTTACACTAATACTTAAAAAAAAAATCATTTTTTTATATGTTTAAACAAATGTATTCACTTTTTAAAAGGGCAAACTACTTGTAGAAGTGCAGCTGTTACAGCTGCCACTCAGCCATGGTTATCGTACCAAACCATCATCCACTCTTTACAAAATGTAACATGATTTGCCACCTTGAGTGGCTGGGAGTAGTCAGATTTTGGGATCACTGACCATTGACCATCAATGCTGCCCACTGATCTGGGCTTCATGGCAGAGCGGCTGGACGGAAGCCTCTCTTCAGTGAAAGACACGTGAAAGCTGCTTGGATTTTGCAAATAAAGCATCTTCAGGACTCTGAACGTGAGAAACAAGATTCTCTGGTTTGATGAAACCAAGACTGAACTTTTTGGCATCAATTTGTAGTGTCATGTCTGGAGGAAACCAGACACCGCTCATCACCTGCCCGATACCATCCCAACAGAGACGCATGGTGGAGGCAGCATCAGGTTTTGGGGGTGTTTTTCAGAGGCAGGGGCAAGGAGACAGGTCAGGGTTGAGGGGACGCTGAACACAGCAAAGTACAGAGGTATCCTTAATGAAGACCTGGTCCAGAGCCCTTAACACATGCATACAACGTAGATTCTATACATTTTGCTTCAGAATATGAAGCGCTTGTGTGAACTGTACAACAGGTATGTAGATAAATCCAACAGATGCTAGTCTCCTTTTTTCAGCGATGATAAGATATCAGAGGGATAATTGTACAAGAGCACAGAGGAAAGGTGATAGTTATCTGGGGTCATGTCTACCATGATGACCCGCACAGTACACATCTAATTACAGAGCAGCCTCTTACTTGGAGTTGCATCATGGCATTATATGTGTGTACATGTGGGTGTATATGTGGATATGTGTGAAAGAGAGATTCAACACTTTCTTGCTTAAGAAAAGAAAGAAGAATAGATCATGCTGTAAATAAAGCTTGTTCTACATGGTCATTAACAGTGTAAACCGATGCTTTAATTGAAGACTGACCCAGGTGATTCACTGTTGTTGAGGCTGGTTTCATACATACCTTGGTGTTGTATGCAGAGTTTCACCTCTATCACCTCTAAATGTTTAAATAAATTAAAACTAATTAAAGAGGGTCAATAAAATGTTTTACCAAGAGAATGTGTCTGTGAGAATGAAGCATTGGAAAGTATGTACTGATTTGTTTACACAGTTGGACCAAGAGGTAACTGTATGATCAGTAGAAGTTTGTCAAAATCTTTCAACATTCTTTTTTTTCTTCTTCTTCTTATTATTACAATATATTATTCCTACTATAAATTAACTAACTTAAATTTGATTTAAAATGTTTAGCCTACTTCAATGATATTTTCATACTAATAACAATATGTAGGGTTGCAGTATGATAGGATTATTTATTGTGTGATGTAATGGTGGCATCACCCTTGTTTATGAATACAGACCCCTTAAAATTTGAATTCTGTAGTCTTGTTAATTATGATATTAACAAGAATCAGAGAGCATAGGCTGTTATCACGGAAAAAGATTATTTTCTCATCATTTTACTATTGTTTAATCATTTGAATAATTAACAAGCAACTTACATGCCAAAGCTTTCACAGGAGATGCTAACGTGCTGTTGCCACAGAAACCAGATGCTAACTGACCAGCTAAACTAAAGGAAAAGCTACCGCAAGCCAAATGAACCTCTGGGCTCCTACACGTCTGTGTGCTCTGTGCGGGCGTACATGTTGTCATGCAGTCATATTGGCATTATCTCCCCCAACCTCCTGTGTCACTCGCGGCATTGAGGCAGGTGTGCACTGCACATCTGTACAGGAAGATCTAGGTAAGATTGATAACGGTCCATATTCACAGTGTGACTTAAAATGGTGTTAATTAGGCTACAGATGTCTTTCATTTACAAAAACAAGCAAAAGAGGAGCCTGTGGTGAAGTAGACCTGATCCTAGAGGCCTCAGCAGTAGCCCTCATGGTCACTTTCACTACTATTTCTGATTTTAAAATAGTTTCTCTAGCCACACTCATAACTGTTTTATTTTCATTCTAAAACAGGTTTTGATTTTTTTTCAGGTGGAAAAAATGGTAAGTAGGTTTTGAAAATATTGTTGATTGATCAAAATAATGCATCTGTTACAGTCTTTTAATAGGGCTCCTGGGCGAGGACAACAGGACAACAGTCTTACCTAAGCAAACCATTTGGTAATTTACCTGTGGAACTGATGTCTCCATATCATTATGACCATTACTGATAATTCCTTTTTGAAAGGAAATTGTAGTCCTAGAGACTAAATCTAATTTAATCTAATTTGGTGAAGGTAAAGTCAGGACAACAGGTGTATCTGATGATTGCATCTCATCATCAACACAAAATTTCTACCGCTTTCCTGAAAGAGTTTGTAAGTGGATCTAAGTTGTGTCATCACCAGTGGTGATTCTAGACTCTGGGGGCCCTCAGACAAAGAAGCTCATGGCAGCCCATCAAAAAAAATCTTTTTTTCCCCTCCTCAATCAACACTCAATACACCATACTGACAAAGTGAAAAGAGACTTTTAGAGATATTTGCAAATTTATTAGATTATGATGATGGAGGCCACTGTGCTCGTGGGAACCTTCAATGCAGCAGGAATGTGTTTGTATCCTTCACCAGATCTGTGCCTCGACACAGTCCCGGCTGTGAACCCTTCTATAGTCAGGTGTGTGTCTTTCCAAATCATGTACAATCAGTTGAATTTACCACAGGCAGGCTCCACTCAAGGTGTGGAAACATCTCAAAAAGTGATCAAGAGAAATGGGAGGCACCTGAGTTACATTTCAAGTATCCTAGCAAAGGGTCTAAATATTTATGTTAATGTGTTTTTCCTTTTTAACAACTTTGCAAACATTTCTAAAATTCTATTTTCACTTTGTCATTATGGGGTATTTGGTGTAGATAGATTTTTTTTTTATTTTATTTGAGTATAAGGCTGCAGCATTTTACTTTTTCTCATTTTGGAAGATGATTTTAACCAAAGCAACAAGTCAGGGACATTGCTAAAACTCCAGTGCGGTCCGAGACCTTGGTGTAAGTACTAAGTACAACATCTATTCAACAAGTGCAAGGATATCAGATAAAGAAATATGAAAACAAAATGTGAAAAAAATCGAAAGGGTCTGAAAACTTTCTGAATGCACTGTGTGTCATTCTCAAAACAGCTTTTAACTGTGTTGTTCTGAAAAGCTAGGAGGCAGTGCAGCGAGGGTGGAGTTCAGGGAAGGGATAAAATAACAGAAATTTTAAAAAGACTTATGTGCACAACAATCACAAATTTACAAATGCATGTGTTTGTGCCTTCAGCAAGATATTGTATGCTTGGCTGAGAGGTAATTGGACTCAGATGTGATAATTGGAAGCTCTAGCACACCTTTACTCATGCACTGTGACACATGGATTACTGGCAGATCAATAGAAAAACCGGTCTTGTCTCTACATAAATGAAGGTATTAAAATACTCACATTCTCCTGATAGAGGTTTTATCAGTTTGGACCAAAGATGTAGCGCTGCTGTCTTTCTGCCCTGCAGATACGCCTCAGGAATTCCCCTGTTATTTGTTTTGATGCCTCATGATGTTTGCTGCAGATATATTTTTTGAGGTAACACAGACAACACAATCCATATGTCTAATCCTCATTATGGAGACTAACAAGTGTTCAATGTCAAATTTTTCATCATTGTATGTCTGATCCCACCGGGCACAGCACAATCCTTGACTTGTGCGCTGGTTCTGCCAGAGAGGCTCACACTGTGAATCCTGGACCCGGCATCCACTGGAGACAGCTGATCTCAACCGCATGCACTTTATCCGTGGGAGCTGCAGTCTGCTAAAGATGTTCAGACATGGCCTTATGATTCTGCTACGACTCTCCAGGGCTCTTCTCTCTGAACTTGGACATTTAAAAATTGCTGTCAGCTCTTGGATGTCACTTTATAACGATGCATTCATCCCTAACAACAATGTGAAAGTATTTCCAAAGGGCCCTAAATCACTAAATCGCCTCCTGAATGAAAAATAGAAGGCCTTCACGGAGGGTAACCTCACTGTAAGAGAATATAAGGTGAAACAGAAAGTAAGAAATACAAAAAGCAGGTGTTACATAAAAGACTGAACGTTAGGATGGACTGAAAACTATACTAGAGCTGCAAAATTAAATCCAAGAAGAAAATGATGACAGCTCTCATTATCAACTTGGTATCTATGATTTGATGTCCGTAGTTTTAATGATGTTAGCTTTGATCTTAAAATGTGCCTTCAGCTTCACCTGTCCTTCCTTTTAAAGTGAGCTCTGTTAAATGTGTTACTGTGTAAAACCTCTGGCCATGACTCTATGTAACATGTTGCTTATAGTCTGTGCAGAGTCTTATATAGTGAAATACATGTCCTGATGTTCCTCAGCCAGCAAACGGTGCCAGTGTAGTGGGAAAAAAGTAGTCTGATATCAGACCTGTTAATAACAGCGACTGCACAGATGTATTATATCAGCACCCACCAGAAGCCCTGAAATCTGTAGTCATAAGTTCTTTTGAAAAAGTGATGAAGTAAATAGGAGGTGGGAGTAGATGAACAGTTTGTGACAGCTGAAACGGACAGCAGTATATATCATCTACCCCAGTGCTTCCCAACTCATGGCCCACTTGAAAATCTCAAATATGTTGCGTCTGTCTCTTGACTCTCTTTCCTTTTAATTCATTCCGCTGCTAACCAAGCTATCCATTTTGATACTCCAGCTTTTCCCATGGATGTAATCTTTTAGCGAGAAATCAGTCTGAGACAGCAAACAAATATACAGTGTGGTCTTGCTCATCACAGTGATAAGATGAGAAAAAAAGTAAAAAAAAAAAAAAAAAAAAAAAAAAAAAACAATGTAAGGAATTTTTAAACATTCTTAATGTTTTTGAAGATTTTTTCATTTTAAAAATATTTTGAGTTTTTTTCTTTTAATTATTATTAAATTTTTCCAACAAAATTGTACCGTTTTACAAATGATCTTCACAACTGACTTAACTGACTTTTTGCGGTCGCTTGGGGTAAACAAAAGCAATGTGTAAACACAACAGTGGCTCATTATCTACCTCACAGAGAGATAAAGTTAAACTGAAACTTTACAGGTCAGTCGGAAAGCCTCATTAAAGATCCCATTAACTTTTATAATAAGGCAACTAAACTAAAAAAATGTGCCTTGAAGCATAACCTTACTCAACAGTAAAATCACTTTAAATGTTTATCAGGACACTAATAATAATAATAATTATAATACCATTTCTCACAAGCGGGTGAAGCATCACAGCTGAGATTACAACTGAAATGTTGGAAAATGATTTCAGACAAGAACATTGGTGAATATTACAGAAATGTACAAAACCAAGATACAGTGACCACAGTATTTGTGCTGCCTGGCTGGTTGACTTTCACAGACACTTGAGCTTTTGGATGCTTAAAAGTAACTGTTTAACTTTGTTAAAATCACAAAGGTTTCACTTGCTAAAGGCCTGTAGTGAAGACAATAAACCCCAGGAACACGCATTATTCATTCTTTGAAAATGTCAGCAGACGCTTGCTTATTTGAACATCTAGCAGATTTGGATCCAGTAGATTTGAAACATGTAGTACTGACATCTCACAGTTAATGGCATTTACATGAATTTATTTTTATAAATTTTTGTTTGGGAGCTTAACTAACATGAGGAATCCTGTATATAATATTTTTATTACCAAGACAGCCCTAGTTAATATGTATGATAAATTGGACAGCTGGCTTGAATTTAACAAGAGGATAGTGGAATATAGTCTGCTTATGTGCACCCTAAAAAATCCATTATTAACAAGGAGCCAGGAGCTAAAACATCTATTTGTTTGCTACCAGCCAGTCTCATGCTCCCTCAAACTGTCCCCTGGACATGTCATTATTTACCCAATTATAACAAGTCTGCACTTTTTATATTGCTATATCCACAGCTTTCGAACCAAGCCCTATTTAATGATGTATGACAGTGTCTGGTTTGTCTCCCCCTGTGGTCCCCTGATTGGCAGACAAGCACTTGATACAACACCAAGAAGAAAAACACTCTTTTCAGTAAATCCTCAGTTTTTTGACATGTTTTCTTTGCTTGTTTTGGTGTTTTATGTATCCTATACATGTATGTCCAAAAAGGTCTTGTATGTGTGTCTTTGTAGGTCTGAAAGGGAGGTTTATGTGTGATTGCATGTAAATGGGTGGGAGACCTGGTGAGTGTGTGTATAGGCTACATATGTTCTCTCTTATTTTATGTGTTCGCGCTGAGGAAAGCCTTATATAACACACACACACACACACACACACACACGCACACATTCTGCTTTAGGTATGGATAAATATTTCAGATTTTGCCTTGATCTAGTTAAACAGTTAATCATGTTAGGCTGTTGTTAAAGTCCCATTTCAGAAAAATATGCAAAATTAGATTTCTGGAGTAAAAAGCCCTCTGGGAAGAATAGCTCTGCGATTAACACTCTTGCCTTCTAAATTTGTGTGGGCTGACTTAATTGGGGCTAAGTTTTATCAAAACCTTGTAGTATTTTTCTAGCCTAACTAGAGGTTGCTATGGCAACGTGCCAGTAGGTAACAGAGGTCTAAACACAATTGGTGAAATAAGAAAATATCTTTCAAGCTGCAGACACCAGACTGACTTCCAAAAGTGGGTAATGAGCATCCTGTGTTTTTTTTTTTTCATTTGTCAACATGAGGAAAACCTAAAGCCCGTATGAAAAATATAAATGCTGTCACGCACTTTTAAATCTATCTGTTACTGTCATCTCTGGAAAAATCTCCAAAGTCAACTAAAGAAAAATAACATCCCCACTTTTTCCACCTTTATTGTGAAATAAAGTAGCACCTGGACATCCTCTTTATACATCAAGCCCAGCGTTTCAACACAGAGCAGCCGCTGATAATAAGAAAACTGTGTATCAGCCTCTACACTGATGGCTTTTAAGTTTGAAGCTGCAAACATACATCTGGAGAGAACTCTTCCATTAGTCTGCTGCAGCTTCTTACAACTAAGCCCATCACATAATCCTGCAAAATTGAAGCAAAACTAACCAGATAATTTCTAGCTTCAACACACGTTGGAGGAATGCAATTTTCTCCTGGAGAACATTATTGAGTCAGAAGTAAAGAAATATATTGGTTTTTGACTCAGAGGCTCTGACTTGCCAAACATCATATTGCATTGCGCTGCACCGAGAAATCTGAGCAACAACATAGCAACGTTTTTCTGCATGCAGTTGTGCACAGTGGATTGTTCCACAGCCAAAATATTATGTATGAAAATCTCGGTCTGGTCAACTGTGGAATTATTGATTCAGGGATATTCAACTTATGAGGTGCATTCATTTATATCACTGATCATCAGTAATTTCTATAATTTATACACTCTGATCATTTAAAGGTGCACAAAAAAATCAGAAACCATGGAACAATGCAAAAGCATCAACGGCAAATGTCAGGTTTTAGTGTCAATCTGTCAGAATCAAAGGATAAAAGCACAACTGGAACCGTTCACAACACTTTTGTGTTTCTCATATAATAATTTATTCACAGTTGTGTGTATATTGAGCTGTGTAAACACAGGTTCTGAGGATGCACTTGTTTAAAAAGAAAACTGGATCACATGAACGTAGCTCTGTGTGTGGCTCCAAAGTGGAACCCAGTATGATGTACACACACGGTGAGATCATGTGGGAACGATAGATGGCAGCCTTGGCTTCGGTTTACAGCTCACGGTCACACACACACACACACACAAGTATAATGCCCAATGCATTCACGGTTCAAAAGTCCAAATAAAACACTTGAAATCTGGACAAAGGGAAAAAAGAATATTAAATATTAAAGTAGTTAACCTCAAGAAAAGGAAAGATGGTGATTCGTACAGAGCTGATGAACAGCTGATCTAAGAGGCAACTGGCAGGTAATTAATCACACAAGGTTAAATTACATTAATTAAACTTTGATTTTCAGTTATAAATGTATCTATTTAGAATTTTATTTTTTCATCAGGCATTGTGCAAAGTTGTTTTTCTTTTCTTCAGATTTGAGTTTTTAGCTTTAATTGACTATATTAACCCTCAAGCATCCCTGTGTTGTGGGAGCTGATCACATCCCTTATTACTGATCTGCCGCTCCTCTACACATTATTCATACTGACCTAATAGGCAGAGGAATAGTGCCTAGGGCTGCCAGAGGAGGTGAGGATAGAGTGGAGGAGGGGAAGAGGTAATGGAGGAGAGAGAGAAGGGTTAGGGAAAGGGAGAAGGGGGGACAGGGAGAGGTGAAGAGTAAAATGAGGAAAGAGAGGTAAAAGAGAAGGACTGAGGCACAGAAGAAAAAGAAAGTGAAAAGGAGAAGGAAGGGGATGCAGAAAGCTGAAAGAACATGTAGAAAAGAAGAGAGCGAAACATGGGACATGTGGGACAAAAAGAGAGATGATGAGGAAAGAGGAAAAGAAGTAGAAGAGGTGCAGATGTACAGGATGTAAGAAGGAAGTGGAAGACAACAGGACAGCAGGGATGTAATTGAGGAGAGGGCAGGAGATGTAGGAGAAAGAGAAGGAGGTCCAAACAAACAAGGAAGTGCACAGGGAAGGAAGGGGATGCAAGAGAACAGGAAGGATGTGTAGAACAGAAGAAAGGGTGAATAAAATATCTGGAGAGAGGGGCAAAAAGAGAGAGCGATGGCAGACCACCCGTCAGGAACACCGGGACATTTCCTGCTGGCCTTATGGAGGTTTTGGCCTTGAACAGTCAGCTTGACCAGCCATAATATAACAAGCAGGAATGAGCTGACAGACATTCTGCACTTAAGAGTTGAACATAATTTTTTTCCTATATGTTGGTCAGTCTTGAATTTTTGTGTTGTAACTTTCCTCCCAGGTCTGGAGTCCGGTTCCTGCTACATCAACAAGTAGGGTTAGCCTGCAAAATTAGTGGTCTGATGGTTTACATGAGGGGTGGCCTGGGATAGCCTGAATTATGTCCGTAAAGGAGGTAAAAACAGGGAAGAAGTAGAGGAATTGCAGAACAGAATAGAGGAGGTGCAGAATGATGGAGAAGAGGTGCAGAACAGGAGCAGGACAGAAGAAGAAAGGACATGCAGGTGAACAACAAAAAAAAAAAAGAGAGAGTTTAAAGTATAGGTGGGGCAAGAGAAGAAAAGAGAAGAGAAGAGAGTGAAAGTGTTAAGGAGGGGATGTGCAAAAGAGGTTCAGAAGAAATACAATAAGGAAAGGAAAAAGGGAAGGAGGCCCAGAGGAGACAAAATTAGGTTCAAAAAAGAGAAGAGGAGGTGCTGAGGAGATCAGAGCAGACGGCAGCTATACAGCAGTGCTCAACTAATCTGTGTCTGTCATGCTCCGCATATGAAACACCAAGTGATGACCGCTGTGATTCACTGCTGCTGGCTCCGAACCAGCCACTGGCCACCGTGTGTGTGTGTGTGTGTGTGTGTGTGTGTGTGATGCTTTCTATTCAGCGCAGAAGGCTTCTTTTAACAGCAGATTTGCTCTGACATTCATGACGACCTGGCTCCGGGCGGGGGGGGCTACAGTGGACACACACGCACTCACAAACACTTTAAATTCTTCGAGTCCACAAAGCGACATTAGATTTTTTACATAAAATTTAAATCCTGCAGGAATCCAACACTGCTCCGGGTAACGTTTTGTGTCCAAGCACGAGAGGTGCATGGCACAAGTGAATCAGGCTCTCTGTCTTTAGGTGAGTGGGGTCTGCAAGGCCATGGTGACATTTAACACAGTCACAATACACACTACACAGATGGCAAATGAGTATATTGAGGAGGAAACACAGTGCTGTCATCTCCCATCTACATCTACAGATGTGGACCCCGAGCCACCCAGTCAAGTAGCCACTAATGGAGGCTTGACTGACAGGTAGGGACACACAGTCCATCCCTGTGAGTCACTCTTCAAAGCTGTCGGTGTTTGTGTGTGTGTGTGTGTAAGAAAACAACCCTTTGTCGATGGAGTCAGTGGCTGCAGGTAGAAAGATGAGAACATGGGTGGACGAACGCAGGGCTGTGTCCATGCTACAGTCTGATGTAAATGTACAGTTTGACTTGGTTCACGGTCGCGTCTATAATTTGCCATTTCTCTTCTCTGTGTTCTCTTTTCTCTTTTTTCTCTCCTCGTCTTTCCTTTTCTCTGTCGTTCTCTCTGTTGTTCTGGATGTGCAGTGTATCAGCTGAGATACACAGAAAGGTATTACTAAAAATATGAAAATGGGCTCACTACTGATCTCTTTACTGTGGAAAAAAGCACATTAACTTAAGTTTAATTGTTGTTACAACCTAAATGTTGCGAAGAAGCAAAGAAGCAAGTTAGTTCATCTGTGTTCTCCTACTTGTTAAACACACAGTATGTAACTTCTGCCGCTAGGGCTCTGTCAATCAAAACAATAACAAAAGACAAAGTTGGATGACGTCATGAAATAGCATGGGATCATCTGAGTTGTTGTCTTCACCACCATTGCTGTAAGCTTCTCCCTGTTTGGATTTCTTCAGTGTCAGTCATTCAGGAGGTTTTTACCTAGATCTCAATTATCTACAGAGGTCTCCTCCTCTCCAAAATAAACAGACCCGGTGATTATAACTGTTAAAAGCACTGAAAGCAATTTCACATTTAAAGTCAGGACATTAGGGAAGGGTTGGGAGCTTAGACTGCATATCTAACTAACTGCTAATTTATGAACTAGACGTTCAGGAGGTTTTTACAGGCAGCCGAATTATCCACAGATGTGTCCTCCCCTCCATAACAAACAGGCCAGGGGATTAAAACCGATAGAAACACCAAATAAAGCAGTGCCACTTCAAAAATCTGCAATTCACCAGTGTCGAACGGCAGACACAGCGTCTTGGCTAGAAACTGAGACTCCTCACCTTCATATCTTTGATAACTTATGAACCAGACATTCAGGGTGTTTTTACAGGCACACCACATAGTCACTAATCCATCAAGCAGGCAACTGGGACTCTTTATTGCATGTCATTCCCCTTCTCTCTGTCACTCTTTACTGGTTTTTACCAGCAGCCAATCAGCACAGGTGTCCTCTCCATAACAAACCGGCCAGGGGGTGACTTAATGATTAAAATAACAATTTTGGCGGTTTGGGAATTGCTAGAAACATTTGGAATGATGTAAGTGCATAACCCAAAAAAAATATATTACATAGGTCTGATCATTTGTAGACATTTGAGTGTGGAAAAGTTACACATTATAACTTTAAAGGTTATGATTTTCTGTGCTTCATTGTAGCTGCAGTAACAAAGAAGTCCCCTTTAAAAAGTATAATTAATTCCCAATGGCAGGGAATGTCTGCTGTGTATGAAGAGAATATAGAGGTATAAATAGAAAATATTGAAACTAGTACAGTACAGATTATGACACAGGCCTAATTTTTTATATAAAATCGAACCACAGAAGCTTAAAGCTTCACAGTCTTGGCAACACAGTTTTGTGTTTTCTGTAATGAGCGACTAAAGAGCGACTGAAGAGTACAACAATAGAAAAATAAAAATGTAAATCCTATTATTACTTAATAGAATATTGGAAGCTGGTAGGAGTCTTCTCAAACCAACAACATACTACATCAGGGGGTTGATAAGAGTTATTAATACCAATGAGTCACTGAATACCATTTAAAATAATTTTCATTTATTGATACTTTTTTGAAGCCAAAACTTGACCAATGGAGCTTCAAGAAACTCGTAAAAAAAATTAATTAAAAAAAAAAAAATTAAACCAATTGAAGCAATTTAGAACAAGACCAGATGTCTCCTCGAGACAGGTCACCAATAAAACTCAACTGACTTGTTTATCTGTTTTAACTAAGACAGCACAGTCCCTGCCATTCAGCTTGTTACATTACTTTGTGTTTTCAATTCTGGATCATTGATATCACTTAATGCATCTGTCAAGATCATAACTGAACAGTTGCGTCTAACTTGCAACTGACCTCAAACCTATGTTGAAGACATAATTTTGATTTAATACTTTATCAGGTAGATTTACATCATTATGTAACTGACTGTAAGAGCAAAATTGGTTTTGTTCTCTTGGGTGCTTATTGTATGAACCTGAGAAGAATTCTGAAAATACAGCAGCAAAATTAATTAAACCTCTAAAATCAAGTGAGTGGGACTTGGAGAGAGAGCACATCAATACACAGCAGGTAATTACGTCACCAAGCAAGTGTAAACATGTTACATGTAGCAATAGGAGGAAAAACACGAATATAACTAATTACATAAAGGATTGCTCTTCTTTTCAAGTGTCCCATAAGTCATGACAGTGTGAGAGTGAGAGAAACAAGCTGTTTCCTCCATTCATGTATCAGCGCTCAGACCAGAATTATTAGTAGCTGAGTAGGAAAAACCCGTCATGTCAGCTTCCAAGTTGTAATTTCAAGTCATTAGACAAAAGTATCAATTGACACTTCTTCCAACGTTGAACTTCTTGAGGGGAGAGTGTTCAATTCACAGCCAGAATTACAATACTCAAATAAAATGGTGCACAGAAAATATATACTTCCATACACAGTAAGTCGGGAGTGATGCCTGACACTGCCCAGGAACATGAAACCAAAGCAGTCACTGTCAACGGAATTCAGCCATCATTCACTGTATTTTTTAAACCTGAGCTTTTCCTATTGTGACATACTCAAATATTCTCTGTGAAAATGGCCAATGAGCATGTTGCAATGCTACCACTAATAAGCAGTGTGACCATGGATGGATTATAAGAAAATTAGCCACTGGTCACAGATATGTAAGAGGCCCCCACTCCTCCTATTTAGGAGGATCATTTGTGTCTCTTTGTTCTGCATCTCTTTGTGGTCTTTTAGCTTCTTTTTTAGGTCATCTATCATCTGCTTTTGGAAACTATTTGTAATCATTTTGTATATATTTGTGGTTATTTTGCAATCCCTTGTGGTAATTCTTTTGTCACTTTTTGGTTTGCTTTTACCTCTCTTTGGATGTTATGATTTTCATAAAATTAATATTAACAGTTGTGGCCCCTTGGTGGCTCAACTGGTAGAGCATGTACCATTAAGGCTTAGTCCTAACTGCAGCAGCCTGGGGTTTGAATCCAGCCCTTTGCTGCATGTCATCCCCTCTCTCTGCCCAACTTTCCTGTCATAAAAAGCCTGGAAAAATAATAATAATAAGAAATATATATATATATATATATATATATATATATTAACAGTTAATTCATACAGAGGCTCTGGCTCCAAACTCTGATGGCTAAGCAGCATGCTAAAATGCCCTTACATTAATGTATATTATCATATATTCCTGATAGCAAATACGTTAAACAGGTACATTGACACTGTATTAGCCCATATATATATATAAAAAAAAAAACTTCTGTTGCTATTTGTAGACTGCAGTTTTAAGGCATGATCCACGTGTGGCCACACCCTAATCAGTGATGTCACAGCAGGTTTATCTAATCAGCAATCAAGTCAAAACACCTGCTGTGACTGAAAGTTTGAAGCCATACTGAAAAGTGCAGCAGCTGTCTGGCCTGTGAGGTTCAGTATCGATTTGTGCTTTAATATTCGGTTTAGTTGAAGTTGCAGCAGCATGAAAGAAGAACCATGTAGCTGCGCTGGTGGGTTTGCACAGAGAGAAAATCTTTTACCTGACTGAGAGGAAGATGTCTTCAGGCTAAGACACAAGGTAAGAATCCACAGCAACAACAACAACAGTGTGTTTTTCACGTAATACAAAACTTAGCAGTCACAAGCAGTCAGCAGCAGCGTTACATGGGCAGAAACTGTGGGGATAAATGAGGATAAGGAATATGTGAAAACTGTGTTCATGTGATGTCTGTATCTGACAAATCAATAATGAAAACTATTATCTTGTACTTCTTTCCTCTCCCTGTGTGTTCTGAGTGATCATTAACATTTAGAATTTATTTATGTGTTTTGAGAGGGACGTATCTAGCAATCAATTTATATAGAGTGGCAAACTGCATGATGACATAATTTATATAGGAATTAATATAATACAGAGGTTAACCATAAACAGAGATCACAGGTTGTCTATATAGCATTTTCATGGGCTACCTTACCATTGCCTGCGTAGAATAACATAATGAAAACCATCAGAGACAGATGACAAGTGGAATAGATTCGTCTGAAGACATCAAATCAACATCGACTCTAACAGTCTGGACGGACTGTGAAAGCTGTTGGAAAGTGTCCATCTTCGCTGCTTTTTTCCACTGCCACCTGCAGCTGCTGCCTGCTCTCGTCTGCTTTCCAGATGAGGCACAGTTCATCTCCAACAAGCCTCATATTTTCTGGTTGTTTGGATAATCCGTCGATTAGATTACATTGTGTGCATGGTATGCAACTGTCTTAACTAAACTAATGTTAAACCTCATTTACGGGGCATTTGTGGTTAAATGTCAGGGAAGTGCAGGGAACTCAATGATCCCTCTTGGGGAGGTGATGGCAGAGAAGAAAAGTTAATTTAGTCTCTGTCCTCGTTTTGTGATCTTTTAGCACATTCCTGTTCGGGAAATCGTCAAAACAACCCCACCACCAGGGCTGTGTGTGCTCCATGTGTGTGTGTTGCCTGATGTGATCTGACCAAGTCCAGCTAGTCGTTACAGCTTTGAAGAGGAGCCTAATAGTGCATCCTCTTGTTTGGGCCTTGCAGCTGTCGTTGTGTTTGTCTTGGCAGTCAGCAGAGGTTGAGGACGGACACAGAGCCACGAGGTTTCCAGTGTCCCTGTGTCACATAGTGTGTGTTTTTTCTCTGCGTGTGAGTTTTTAAACCTCTGACTTGTCCAGTCGCTGTGCGGTTTGTAGTGTGGTTGGCAGAAGGGTGAAACAGCCTTGTTAAAAGGTAGAATGTGGGCTTTTTCTGCTAGTTTATAGCATGAAGGAAAATGCAAGACATGACCGAGAAGTTAAAAAGTTTTCTGTCATCTTCTCCGACTTCCAAAATCTTATGACCTCTCTTATAAAATTATTCTGTCTCTGTGTCTGTCTTTCCCTCCATCTTTCCTTTCTCTGAGCCTTTTCCTGCACTAAGTTGAGGGTCACTCTGGTGTAAATGAGAGCACTGTTCCAGAAGGGGGAGGCTGGCTTTGCGGAGAGGATTATCTGTTGGTGTTGAGCTGTGGGATTCAGTTCCTTCTGGTGTATGAGCCGGTCAGCGAGCTGCATCGCTAAGCTTGTTATTATTGTTTTGGGAGAAGGAGGCAAAGTTCTGAGGAAGAAGCACAGGAAAGAAGGAAAGATGGAGGATATAAAGCAGAAAAGGAAGAGAAATAGAAAATGAAAGGAGAATGTGTCTAAAGATGGTGTAAAAGCCCAGGATAAAGCTTTAATGATTGACTGTATTTGGAAGGAAGGACAAAGATGAATAACAGCAGAAGGATAGAAAATCACTGCATCTGCAGAAATCGTCATCGGACGCAGGTTTTAATGGGGAAGAGGGGAAAAATGCTTAGATGTGCTTTTTCCACAAGCAAAAGTGGGATGAGAAACCTGAGGAAAAAGCTCAGTTATCTCCTCTGGAGCAGCAGACAGCCACAGACTAACACACAGTCTAACAGACAGACGACTCCACGAAGGGTGAAGTCTTCGTGGACACTTTGTACCCTGCCATCTTTGTTTTGAGGAACAAGTCCAGTAAATCAGATCATTTTTTTCTCAACTATGAAACACTGGCTCTAAAACAGGTACTTGCACAGGTTATGGAGAGATTTTACCACACACTGGGTGAATTTTCAATCTACTGGTAAATTTGAACGGACAGAATGGTGCGCTTTGCTCTGCTAGTCTGCTTGCTGAATTCAAAAGTAGCTGCTGATCTGTTTTACTCACTCCAAACATATCCTGGAAAAGAATGGGACGGTAGAAGGGTGTCACAAAAGAAGCCATATATTTCACAGGTTCGAGGCATTAAAACCCTCTTGTCTGTGTGATTAAATCCATGACTAAAGCTGTCGTCCATAGTAAACCACAGATTTATGGACTAAATGCCTCCCCAATCTTACTGAAAATGGAAACGGCAGCAAAACAGCTGGTTCGAACCACACAGGGCAGGTGGATTAAGCATCTTTAGTTGGGTAGTCAGTAGGAATGAAGTGTTAAAGGTTAACAGCGTGTAACAGCTTGCGTTTTTTACTTATGCTACATGCTCCTAAATTCAGCCCAAAATGTATCTTGATGCTACAAATTTATTTTCTTCTGATTTACACGCATAACTACAGCTTTTGGTGCTGCCAAAGCACAGATGACCTACAGTCAACACACTGTTCTTGAATGCATCCTGCGTAGACACAGTGTATTACTGTTATATTACTGCAAAGTAAAGTCGCGCGCGTGCGTGCGTGTGAAAAGACACCTTTTCAGCTAACTAAACATCTTCATCAAAAGATAAAGCTAAAACTAAATCACTGAAATCCCCACTGCCTTCATTATAGCGACTTGCTCAACAAACATAGCTACAATAAAGTTACATTTTAGCTCCTGGTCAAAACTGAAGGTTAGCTGACATAAAAGTTCATGCTTCACGAAGTGGCCACCAATCAAGGCAACTGAGAGAAAAGAAATACTGAGAAAATGTCACAGCAAAAGTTCTTTAATGTAATTTATGTGCACCTAATGCTTGATGACTGACTGGCTGGCTGGCTTGACTGCTGGTTGATTCCTTTTCCCATCTCCCATCTCTCCAGCCTGTCAGCGTTTTGACTGGGGCTGCTTCAGGTACTGTACTCTGCTGACACTGATGGTTGCACCGTGCACATCCCATGCACTCAGGCTGAAAACTCAACCTGGCATTTTCCTGGAGCTGAATTGGAGACGGGGGGAGACATAGCACTCTCGCACTGACAGCCAGGTCCAGAGCCTTACTTATGATACAGTCATATCAAGGAAACCAGTGGCCATAAAAATCTTGAGGAGATAATGCTGCTTGGAAACAATTATCGGAAAAGCTATTCTCAATCTTCCCTCTGAAGCACCACTGTCCATAATTTCTGCAGGATCAGAGAATATGCTGGTTTTCATTCACACTAAGCACATCTCTCTGGTTGAAGGTGTGTGAAATCATCTTGTTTGATGTTTGGCTGTAATGAAAACTGCAGGGTGTTTAAAGGCATGGGACTGGATACCGCTAGCCAACAGCAAACATTCTCTCTGGCAGCAAAACCGTTCAGTTTAGTTACAGAGAATATTATAAATCACACAGAGACTAAACAAGAGAAGACTGTGCAAGACAAAAAATGAAATGGACTGACAGTTTAAAAGCCAAAATTATTTCTTATTGCTCTGAATTTTACAATCGACTTGTCTCAGCCTCTCTAATGTTCACGATCTTTCTGCAAAAACTATTGCTTGAGTTTTGAAAGAGTTACTGTATATTCACACCAACCCAATGTGGAGACTATGGGACATTTAAGATATTGTTCCTTCAATGGCCACTAGATGTTGGGCTAGATTGATACTTCAGGGTTATGAGGGTTGAAGGGTCCAGAGCTATAACAGCTAAGCTTCGAAGCAACACTGTAGCTCACATGCGCCTCCTGAAACACGTAACTATATATTGTGGCAATGGTGGCAACAACTACCACAAAAACTGCAAATGGCTGCTTGTGTAGATGTTTTTCCAACATTCAGCAAATTGAATAAAGACTCAATTATATTTGCTTTTTGCATAACAATAATCTAACAAAGCCATTTCCACTGCTCAATGTGATCACTGCTCTCTAGCTCAATGAATGAAACAATGAAAATGGAGATCACACAGAATAGCTACATAGAAAATGAAACAAAATGGAGTTTTACATGGCCTCATACCACAGACTAAATAAAAGACTCTGAATGTTGTCACTGTGGGGGATATAATTACAGCATGATATGGACCTATCCCGTAATACATACAGATCTGTTGGGCACAAGTTTAATACTAACATGAGCATGTTAACATATTCACAGGTAATGTTTACCACATTCACCATCTTAGGTGCGTTAGTAAGCATGCTAACGTGGTCATTAGTGCTAATCACAAACTACAACTGATGCTGGAAGCAAAGTCAGGGGATCACCCCAAATTATAACAATTCATCCCTTGAGGGAGACAGAAGCTTTGTCCTGCTGTTGCCACTACATGAAAAGTCAGGGAATCAGCAGGGTCATTAGCGACCATCCTTTGGGGAGAATGAAATTTCATGTCAATCCATCCTCTGGTTGTTGAGATATTTCAGTCAGGAGCAAAGTGGTGGAGTGAACCACTCTCAGTGTATAGGAGTCAGTGATATTTCAGTCAATTTCTCTCTTTTCCCTCATGAAATGTGTCAGTACTTAATTTCACCTTTTTATAATAAGTCATGGTATGTAATTTATAAGGTACTGTTCCCTTGAGAAGAAAATATGGCTCAATTGACTCAATGTATTTGTGTGTGCTAGACTGAGAGGTACTTCAGACTTCATCGTTTAGCTTTACCCAGGGAGCCCCTGCTGCTCCATTTTGCACAGTTTGCAATTGGTATGAGTCATATGTCCACTTTCATCTTCTTTCTCTTTCTCCCCTCTTTTCCACCTTCTCATTCACCCAAATGCCTCATGTTAATCTTTCCTCGCCCTTATATCTGGTTGATGTCCTCACCTCACCCTACATCTTCTCTCCTCTCATGTTCCTCCTCTTCCAGCCCACCATTTCTCTGGTGTTAATCACAGCCATCCCCATCTCGCTACGGGGGAAATCTCCATCGCTACTCCTCACTTCATCTTGAATTAATGCATGATGTCAGAGGGATGGGAGATTCTGAGCTGCCGAGAATGGATAGTCAGATCAGTGGTGGATACAGAGAGGAAGAAGTAAACATTAAGTATTTACATTCAATGCTCTTGTAAAAAATCATCCATGCAGAATTCCACTTGTTATAGGCATTGTTTTATATAGCACACAATGTGTACTTCAGGCTATTTATTTACCCTACATTGTACTTTCTTCTACTGGCAGGCATTTGAATTCTAGTAGAGACAGAAAGAAAGGAAAGGAAGTTAAGGTGGAAAGAGGAGGGAGAGAGGCAAGGGAAATTAGTTTCATGGTGTGAAGTAAGGGCTGAAAGAGTGAATGAAAGGAAGATAAATGCAATAGAAAGGATGGTTGAGGTAGATTAGGGTAGAAAATGAAGGTTTAAGGGTTATAGCTTTGACCCAGCCTAAAGATGTGTTCCCTGAGGAGTCAAGTCAGCACAAACTCACAGCCGTCACTTCCTGACATTGAACCTTTTGCTTCTGTGTTTTTAAGGAATCTAGACTGCAGATTGATGTATCATCACCACAGGCAATTATGACTACAGAAAAAAAAAGACCTCAGAGGCAGCTATGAATAACTTAATTCAGAGACTCGCAAGGTTAACAAGCTGAGTATGAGTGAAAACCCAGTGAGTAATGCATGGAGCTCTATTCAGGAAAGCATGTTTACTTGTAGATAATGTCCTTTTACCTTTTAAGGAAATGATCTTCAAATCCTTTATCAGGCCCATGGCCAACAAGTATAGCATAATATAGTTGTATGTGTATGTATGTATGTATATGTATATCCACATCCATACCTTCCCTAAAATTTTGTGTAATGGGAAAACTGTAAAAAGCTATTAATGGCACAACTTGTTGTTCTTGGGGGTTTCCTCATGAGCTCCTTCATTACTGTGCATGCATGTCTTGTAAATGATCACATGCATTGCATATAAAAAAATAAAAAAATAAAGGCTGGTGGAAAAACAGCACAAAAATTTCCACCTAATGCATGAGTTGAAAACCCAGTACATGCTCTAATCTCTAACCCTTCTACCTTTTTGTTCCCTATTTGTCCACGAAAAAGTAAACTGAAAGGGATTACAAGGAAGTTGTCTGAGTAACTGAAATGCAGTTCTCAAATATCAGAAAGAAATAGACAGAGTAACTGCTTTTGGACAGGAGAAAGTTTAATGTATTATGTACAGGTTAAATTTTTACCATTTCTCTGTAATAGGAACCCAGGAGTGAACCCATAGTGTATGCATATATCCCACACTGGATCAGCACTTTTCTCAAAAGAAACTGAAAAAGTTCCCTGCAAACTCAGTCAATGCTTTCCTGTCTTTATTTAGCAGAGCTATGACGTTTCAAATTCTGAAAGGCCACAAGACGAAGAGTGATAGAGAAAAAGAGAGGCAGACAAGGGCAGTCTGTTGGCGGCTGGTATCAGCCGCAGCTGAGCTGAATCGAGTACATGGGTTGGTACGGGTTTGTCGTACTGAACAGTGTCAGCACCGAGTGAATACAGCTACAGCAAGCCCCAAGGGGAAAATGTATGTCAGTCACTAACTGCACACCGTCCTTCGTAAGGTACCCAGCAATGAAAATGCTGTGGTCATGGCATCCATGGTGTTCTGGTGTTTCTGATGAAAGCGCCTATGGTGCGTGCATAAGCACATACATATGCTCATGCTCATGCACATGTGGTACACTTAATGGTTCCGGTTTGAGGGTTTCAAAATATTGTCAGCCTAATTAAGCAGGTAATCTTTATTACCGGGGTACAAAGTCACTCCCGTGTCTTCCTCATCCATTCTCCTCTTGTTTAATAAAAAAGGCCTGAATTGATATCTGAACAAACAAACACTAGGAAAGAGTAAAGTACAGTGTATTTGGATTCTGCTGATGCTGCAACCAGTGCTGTACTGCTGCAGACTGTAGCTTAAAGGCCTTGCTCGCTGCAGAGCCTGTCTGCCTGTCTGCAGCCCCAGCTGGCTAGAACTGAGCTTGACCCACATCATCAGATACAGAGGATGAATAATGAATGCACAGACAGCCAACTAGCCATCCACAGAGACAGCCAGCCAACCTTTACACATGTCAAGAGCCCTGTCAACCAGTCAACCCACCACACAGCCTGTTGGTCAGAAATCCAGTCAGTCAGCCATGCGGCCTGTCAACCTCCAAGCCTTAAATTCAGCCAACCAATAAAAACATCCTCCCATATAATCAGTCAGCCAACCAGCCTCACAGTCATGCCTTTGCTTCCGTGACCCCCATCGTCATCTCTTCACTTTCTCTCCTCCCTGTCCTCCGTGACTTCCTCCTCACTTGTTTGCATTGTTCCCTTATGAACCCCCACCCCCCATCACTACCAAGCCACCCACCCAGCCAGCACTCTTGTTCTCCCCTCTCCTTTTCGTTTTCCTCATGTGTAAAAAGGGCAGGCCTGTCAGAATAGTTTAGCCACAACGCATTGTTTTCTCTGGGGCATAGACAGGGTCAACTGACCCCGACTGTGTATTTACTGTCGGGAAGGAGAAGGGGGAGAGTCATAGCAGGAAGATCTAGCTGTGGCTGAGTGTTTGACAATTCTGCTTTATTTTTGTGATTTCAGGCCTAAAACACAACTCTCAAAGTTGAACTATTGTGCTTCATGTTTGTTACGACTAAAAACCCCCGACAAATACACATTTGTGAAATGTTACAATTTTTACATCAAGGCTGATCATCTAAAACCATCTACACACACTATGTAGTGAAAGTAGCATGGTAGCGGAGCAGCAAAAGCATTAGCAACAGCTTAAGGGCCAGTTTATGGTCTGTCAGAAGTAGTTCGTAAGACGTGCTGTCCAACCACGTCAGAAATGAAGTGTGTGTATGTATGTGTGTGTGTGTGTGTGTGTGTGTGTGTGTGTGTGTGTGTGTGTGTATATATGTGTGTGTATGTATATATAAAGCTGGGCATCATAGAGAGGGGGAAGATGATGTATGATGATGTATGTTTAAAAATGTAGTTAACGGTGCATCTTTTCAGATAGTGTGTGATGTTAGCTATTGGAAACCATCTCATCCTCTCTGCATGTTAGCTTTGCAGCAGCAACTGTAGCCACAGTTTTCTCTGTCATTGTTCGCTTGTTCATGGTATTTGTTCATAACGTGAAGGATTTTATTTGTAAAGATATGTTTACCACAATACGTTTTCTTGTAATGTATTATAGCTGCTAGCATGGCTAAAAGTAGGGTGAATCACAGTAATTAGCTAGTTTGATACAGTTATTTTACCAGCTGCTATTGAACATTTGACAGTTACAAATTTATATTTTTATATCAACATATGTTTGATTCAGTACTATATAATATTTCATCTTTATTTTACTGCACTTCAGAGCACCTGAAACCAGAGGCCATTTTCTTTTTCTATGTTGTAAAAAGGAACATTCTTGTACAAAGTCCTCCACTATCTGATATGTTAACTACATAAGGGGAGGATAACAACTGTCTAATCATTCAATGTCAAAAAGCTCTCTTAAAGTCAGAACATAGCCTCTCATGATGGCTTTGAAGCTGTTGTGTCATAATTGAGGGCAATGTTATCGCAATGATGGAAAAATAATATACACGGTGCAAACAAGACAGTGTAATTCTCTGTCCAATGTGCAATTGATTCTGTGCACCGGGCCGTGCCGGGGCGCTAACCTAAGCTCAAGTCAAGCACGTCCTGGTTAAATTGCATAAGAGGCTGAGCTGCCTTTTGGGCAAATTAAGCCCCTCTGTCGCCCTGCTGCTGACTGCCCCAATCCTTTGCTGCCTTGCTCGCACTGTATCCTCCCTCTCTCTCTCACGGTCTCTCTCTGTCTCTCCTCTTCCTTCCAGCACTCTCTCCCTTATGCTCTCTGTCCCCTCCTTCCTTGTACAGTATGTACCCACATAGCCGAGCCAAGCCAAGCTGAGCTGGCCAGGCCTGCCTGCTCACCGTGATAGCAACGGCTTTAATAAAAACACCGTTTGGGGGATGAGAATTGAATTTCATACTTGGACGCCCCGACACTACATGTGTTTCGTTTTAATAAAGAAAGAAGAGCGAGCAGAGTGAGAGAGCGACGGAGGTGCAGAGCCACTCAGCCAAAGGAAGATAGGCCAAGGCTTTTCTCATTTGTCCTCACATCCTTGCTTCCTTAAACTCAGCTGTGTGTTTGCTGTTCCAGTGGGGAGGGGGTGGCAGCATCTGCCTTGTCAATCAGAGCATTTCCACCCTTATTAAAGATAAGGCTGAGTGTTCAACCATTTCAAAAACTGGCTCAGATTTGTTTCCTCTCTCCCTGTCTTTTATTCATAAGACAGTATGAGTCACTCAGATGTTTTAAAACAATTGATCTCTTTGCTGTTCTCTTTCACTGATTGTGATTGGTGTTACACATCATACAGTCAACTTACATCCAGTTACATTTTTTGTTTTACAAATTTTCTGTTTGCTTACATTCAGGAATAACTTTGTAGTTAGCATGAGCAGTGAAAGCCAGCATTGCTAAACAGTCACAGTTAAAGGTCCTATATTTGACTGGTGTTTTGATATTCATAAGAACATATATCTACGGAGCTCCAGTAACAACAGGTCGGTGAGCCTCTCTTCTGATTGGCTGACTGTCATCTGAGTGATTTAATACAAATATAGCAGATTTCAGGTAAACACTCAGAGAAACCAAATCCTGCAAGGCTGGATGGTGGGTCCGGGTGGGCCTGGTTTAGGGCATCGCTGGGAGTGGTAACCCTTACCCTAACTGTCTATAGCTATCATTTTGCAGCAGCAATTGTAGCCAAAGGTTCATACGTCATTCCCTCTGTGTCATGGTATTTGTCTGTACAAAGTGCAAAGTGTTTTATAGGCACAAAGACCTACTTGTTGTGCCATCTCAAATATTTATGAATATGGTCTGTGTGTATTTCTCTGTGGACTGAGCACATTATTAACAGTATTAATATAGCATCTATGTGTTCAGTGTGGAGTCATAGGCCTTGGTGGAGGTATGTGCTCCACTGAGTGTCAATCTAGTTTCTATAGCTTTTGTGGTCTTGAGTGATGGGAGCTTCAATGCAAAAACCTTATTCGCTCAGTGATACTAACGATTCAGTGCAGTCAGAACAGCTGGAGGATTCAGTGTTGAGATGTGTTTGTTCATCTCTTGAACATGTCTATGCAGAAGGTGACATTACCATGATCTATGGGAAGTGCAGTGCAGAAACGCCAAAATAAATGGTGCTTAGCAACACAGATGCAGAAAACATCTTAAAATGAGGGACTTGCAGATTGCCGATTCAGCTATTCAGTATAAAATGCTTGTTAAAGAGGTGTACATTAGGGGCATAGCTGCAAAAACTTGCAAATAACTATTGTCAGAAGCTATATATATATCCCCTGTGAGACTGGTTTATGTATCTATAGCTTGATAGTAAATTTATGAAGACAAGAGTTTGTGAATTGAGTCTTGTGACTATCTGCACCCATAAGGAAGGCATACAGCATCTGTCAGTACTAAAAAAGGAGACAATTGTTCCAATAAACAAAAACAAAAAATTGATTTGTCTTCTTGTCATTTCCATTCTGAGATCTGTGAAAAATCAATTTCCCAACTGTGTCTGCAGGGATAACTATGTGTCAGAAATGTTCACCGGCGCCGTGGATGCTGTCGCTGACTGTGGTTGTGGTATTGCAGATGGAGAGCTGAGTGCAGCAAGCTTGTATTGGTGCAGACGCAATTTCAACAACACAGCAAAACTCAAAGCCACACCAAATTATTGAGTGCTTGGAAAATGCCATACTAAACCTTTCTCAGATATTAGACAAGATGTCAGTCGCACAAGGAGCTCAATGATCTCAATGATCTCAGCTTGCAATAATTCTGATAAAAGACAATGGTCACTGTGTTAGAACTGAGTGACTCTTTGCCCTCTCAAACGGAATCAGAGCTCTGAGAGACCTGCTTCTTCATCTGAGCTGTAAACTAGTAAAAAACTAGTTGAAATGGAAAATAAACACAATATTGACCTCAGTTGCCTCTAAATGACCCACTGTTGATTTCCTTGATATATCTGACCTGAGCTCAATGCACCATGGTGCTGCATGGCCTCTGACACACCAGTCAAGAAGCACAGACTTAGTTTGCTGTTATTCCTGCAGGAGCAGCCCTCACTCATCAGGCACAAACAAAACAAAGCACCACAGGATAAGATATAGTATTTAATAAAAATGCTTTGGAGGCTTTCCCAAAACATCTGCAGAGACTCAGTAACAAGTAGCACAACTCCAAATATTGGCAGAAAAGTAATTTACCCTCTATTAGACGAACATGCTCATGTACACACACACACCAAGATTGTTGAAAGCTCTTTTGGAGATTGAGTCCAGTCATTCTGCTTTATTGATCATAGATGGAAGACCAGGGGAATTACTCTTTTTGAAGTGAAGCATGTGTGGGACGGAAAAGAACGAAGAGATGTGGAGAAAAATCAGTGAGTGAAAGAATTAGAGAAAACAGGGCAGAAAACAAATGGACATAAGTATCACTATCTTCCTGTGGCGCTTGACTAAAGGCATTCACTGCTGAGACCCTTTTGTAGTAACCCATACAAACCCTTATACTCGACTGGGCTCGACTGCAGCTGATACCAGCTCTTGTACATACTCGCCGCCCGTGACACTTCCTGAACACACTGAATTAAAGCTCATACACTGAAAAAAAAAAAAAAAACCTAACAGACCTGTTGTATGTTTGGGGCTCAACAGAGTAGACTCATTGCTTGTTAGCCTGTGGATACTAATCCTAATTCCTGCAGACTTTAGTGAAACTCACTGCTGCAGTTGGGTTGATAGTTACACAACTTTTAGTTGTTGGTTGTGTTAATTAAGGTTTTGCATTTTGATTGAATATTTTTATTGTCTCCAGATCATTTATTTCTCCTACTGTCATGATACAGTTAGTAGGGTTGATTTATTTCCTGTAAAAATACAAACCTATCATCAACACAGTTTTCATAGGAAACACTTCT
The DNA here is from genome assembly GCF_046630095.1 of Trachinotus anak. Taxonomy (NCBI): domain Eukaryota; kingdom Metazoa; phylum Chordata; class Actinopteri; order Carangiformes; family Carangidae; genus Trachinotus; species Trachinotus anak. The sequence goes on from NW_027273855.1 coordinate 6,265,987, forward strand.
TGATTTCACAACTAATCAGATCAGAATCCTGTAGCCCAAAAAGTTTTCAACAGCCAATACTCAAAAACTCATAATGCTTGTGCATTCAGATGTCTATACCAGTTGCACACCGTCATCACAATAGGTGAGTGCGTGGAGGTGGCTGAACTTGAGCTTCTTGAAAACTCTGATAATTCTGATGTTGTAAGTTTCACATTTTGCGCCATCTTAGATGCTGCTTAGCCACTGGTAAGGCTAGTTTCATGGGATTTTGATTGTTGGAGTGTGAACCCTGCAGCTTCACTGTAAGGACGAGACTTCTGGAGCACCATGTTGCTGCTCTGTAAATACGTTTGTTAAGCAACAAGTCTCATTTCCTATTAAACAAGATGTTGTGTGGATGTGGAGCCTTTGAGTTATTGTAAGGCACCTTTTAAATAAACCTATAAATGAAAACAAGAAGCCAAAAACAGAGCAAAAATAGTGGAACCATAATCTTCATAGGACTCAACATATATAGTGTCAGGGAAAGAAAAAAGATCACAATTAGAGGATGGGACATAAAAGAGAAATTACGGAAGTCTGTGTATTTCGGTGTGAGCTACTCCTGCGTCGCAGCAGCTGATCACGAGAGCATACAGGCCTTAATAGAAAATGGCTGTGTTGTCTCCATTCTCATCTGAAATGTGGTGCAGGATGACAGTTTTTAAAGTTGCATGCCATCTCAGGCAGGAGAAAGCCTCTTAACAGATCTACCCTTATGCACGCACATGCACATATATAGACGGTCCTTTTCAACGCTGACCAAGCTATCGTGGGAAAAATGAATAAATGGATGAAATGTGGCATGATTTTGAAGTTAGAAAAAAATACCTGGGTGAAGTGGCAGATGAGAGGAGCAAGAGGGAGGGATTATAGGATGGAAACACGAATGAGTGATTGAGGAAAAAAAGGGAAGAAAGAGGAAACTGGTGACAAATTGCAAATGCTCCCTAGCAGCTCTGACTGACAGGCCAATCATCTTGCAAACACATCTTGAAGCGATGCCTGGCTGACTGTTATTAATTGAAATGTGATTGGAGGATGGGGGGGTGGAGAATGGGGGGTGGCCACGATGCTCACATCTAATCCACATCAGAGCAATTAATAACGCATTCACTCCTCTCCTCTTCACTCATCACCACTGATATTTCCAATGGTGACTAGAAATTAGAAAAGGAGGGAGAAATAATTGAAAAGGGATGATTCTGAAAGGGGAGCTGGGGGCGAATGATGGAATTGGGAAAGGGGATTAATTTGTGCAACAATTCAGAGGGCTGCCCAGGGGGTTCTTCTTTTTTTTTTTTTTTTTTTTTTTTTTTTTTTTTTTAAATTCCCTTAGAGATTTTGTAATGGCCAAAATCTCAGGACTCACTTTCATTCATTGCATATCGAGGGAAATAGCAGAGAGAGAGAGAGAGAGAGAGTTCAGGTTCATTAACTTTCTTCCTTCATCAAGCTTTAAATAGGCAGGTAGTGTTAGCAGAACTACTTATCCAGCTAAAGTCAGCCCCGGGCCACAAAGTAAAGTTAAGGTCATATTCCTCAGATTCTTGCATGAAAAGAGCAGACTGTTTTCTTTATTTTAGCATTTTCTCTATTTTTAAATCTGTTTAGTACAAAATATTTTGGATTTATATACTATCGATTTGCCTCGCCAAATACAATTAAGGAAGAAAGTAATTGTTGCATTCAGATTTTATTCAAATATAGTAGATATGTCATTCTTATATTGCACAGAGGTCAGCAGAGGCTGGGGTAATGTTTGGGTGTTCTGTCCAAAGCACAGGAGTTTGACCAGAGACTGGGTGTTGCATCCTGTGTCCCACATGGTATATAATTTAGGTCACTACCCACCTTGTTACACTTGGTTTTGGTTAAATGAAGATGTCAAGGCATCCTATCTTATGCTTGTCCTGATTGACATTTTATTAACTTATATTAATGCAGTGCATTACACAAATGCAGAAAAAATTTAAAGTGTGCCGCAACACTAAACAAATGTTGTAAACTTAATGTTGGTTAAATTTGCCTTTGACTGAAAAGCCCAGACTCTATGCTGAGGTTACCAGCCCAGCGGTGACCGGTAGCATTAGTACAGTAAATGCTGAGTTATCAGGTGACGCTAGCGCTAGCTAGCTTGGTTAGCAAACTGCATCCATAATTCTTGTTGACTGTCATATTCATTGGGATGCTATTTTTTGCTTGCGAAAAAAAGGTTAAAACAAAATGAACTTACAGGAAAAATTTAATTGACTCTTTCTTAGTACAACTGCACGCTGAACAAAACTTTCATAGGCAAACGAAATGTTCCCAACTTTCATGAACTGAAAACACTGACATGTAAAAACTGTGACACATTGCTCCTTCTTCTATTCTGTTTGATTGGCAGGTCACTGTGTGTCGTATACGACCTGTCAATCACACTGTAGCCATGCCAAGTCAGTGGTTCCCAACTTGGGGGGCCCGACCCCCCAAGGGGGGCGCCAGAGATCCAGGGGGCATCACGAAGCCCTCTTGATTTTTAGGGGTTTAATAATTTTTATGTAATTAAAATGTTAAACAAATGAATAAGCATTTAATTCATATATGTGACAAAATCAACTAAATTCAAGGGCCACATTAAACATTTATTTGTGTATTTAAATAGATAAACAAATAAGTTATATATATCACGAAGAACAGAGCGTGTGTGACGTGAACGCCTCTCGTGCTGCAGCCGTTGCCTAGCAACGTAAACGGAGCTAAGGGAGAAATGGTGAAGCGTCAGGTAGAGGAGACTGCGGAAAATGTCAAAAAGAAAAAGAGGGGCTACCAAGAAAGTTATATTGAGTTTGGCTTCATAGAAGCAATGGATAAAATTAGAGCTGAATGTATATTTTGCCGTGAGAAACTGGCAAATGAAAGTTTGAAGCCCTGCAAGCTGAAGCGACACCAGACAACTAAACATCCAGAGACAGTGGGTAAGCCCAAAGAGTTTTTCATCAGAAAAAGAGAGCTTGTTGTCACTAGCAGGCCCCAAAACATAAAGGAGCTTCTTCAGGGCAGGAAGTGACCAGAGGCAGGCAACGGTTGCATCTCTTGATCTCTTAATTAGTTAAAAAGTACAAGTTCTGAAGAAATATGTTGTAATCATACACAGGTTCTCCTCATTGTTCCATGCTGTTATGAAATTACTGAAATATAATAAAGTGTGTGTGTATATGTATGTATGTATGTATATATATATATATATATATATATATATATATATATATATATATATATATATATATATATATATATATATATATATATATATATATATATATGAAATTGCAACTTAAAAGAACAGCTTGAAAGAATAATGCTGTCTCTCGCCTTACTTTTCATCTCCACTTAATCAGATCACACACACAGCTCACTCTGTATAGCGCAGGTTATGCTTCCCCATTCTGATGCTCAGTTTGAACTTCAGCAGGTCGTCTCGACCATGTCTACATGCCGCAACACCAAACTCGCAGAGAGAGGCTGTAGAGCAGAAAAATGACTGCTGTCACCAGCTGCAGTCAGCGGGCTAGCAGTTTAACAGTTAACAATGGGCTGGTTGGCAGTGATTGAACTTGAGATTAAACATCTAAATATAGTAACTTTTAATGGCACCATCTGTACAATTCATCTGAGTAGTAGATCATAGACCAAATCATTGGAATATTGTCCTTTACAGTAACAATGCAGTTGAGGTGGCGACTTTTATCCAAAACTAGCAATTGAATTAACAGCAACATCTTTTTAAATAAATTTGTATATGTATTGGATTTAACAATTTAAACTTGCCTTTTGACAATTATTCCACTTTTTTTTCTCTTTCTTTCCACATTAATTTGCTTTGTTTCTCTGTGAGAAAGTCTGTGGGTGTAGTCAAGTACTCAAGTAAACCATAAATACAAAATTTTCAGGTGACTTAGTTGTCCTTGGTCTTTGTGAAATTGGATGAAACTTGATAGGAAAAAGAAAAAGTGGACTTGACTGAATTCATTCATTTGAAGTGAAATGTGGGTTTTAAATCTTGTTTTTGGAGCTGATTCTGAACATCCCACATCATAAATCTTTGCAGCACTGCAGTACAGTTTATGAACAGCTACTGTGTCACATAGTTCATCCTTGAATGTAACCTCTAAATACAAGTGTCAGACACAACTGCTGCACACCAAACTCAGGAGCTAGACAGCATCTTATGTAAGCTATCAAGGTTCAAATTTCATGTACAATTTAAATTCCATTACATTTTCTACTGCATAAAGTTGATGAGGATAGGTGAGAGGGTAACCTCGCCCTGAGTGGCAGCTTTTAATGGACATCAATTTATTTGAAGTATTTTTTTTTCTATTATTATTCTCTCAGAAAACAAATCTTTTTGTCAGTTTTACCCTGACATTCTCATTCTCACTGAAAGCCCTTGCTCTGTGTGGGCGCACACACACATACACACACACACAAACACTGAGATTACGAATACCGCCTCAATCGAATGACTCCTCTTGAGTAAGGGCTGCCATTATAAGCAAAGCCACATCACTGTGAACATCTGTAGTCAGAGGAGTGAAAAGGCTCTGAAAGAAATACAGTCGCACATAGAAAAGCTGTACAAAACTTAAGGTCTTAGCTCTGTCTGCACAACCTTGGCCCTACATATTCAGAAAAACACCCGTTCTGAGACCTTCAGAGTCTGAATATCATTTAAAAATGGTTTGAAAAACATGTGGGAGAATACATGAAAGAAACTAATCTGTGTTGTGACTCAATGGGCACAGCCAGGGACCATCACTTGACAAGACTGACAAAGTTTGTTTCCAACTTTTATAACCAACTACTACTATAATTTAACAGGTTTCGAGAAAGATGTTTACAGGAGATGAGAGAATAGAATATAAAATAGTTTACAGTGTTTACCATCATGCAGCAAATAAGACGAGTTTGATTTTAGCCTTGAAATGGTCTAGATTTGAGTCTGCCTTTCTTTGTGTTGCATCCTCTCCTAAAACCTTTATTTGTGCTCCACAGCCACAAAGACAGTAGTGCCTGCAAAATCTGTGTGTATGGAAAGTGTTAAGTAAAAGTAAAGAGTTTTCTGTCATATTTTATTGATATCGATACTATTTAAAAATGTCACATCTACTCCGGCAAAATGAGGATGGACATATTTGTCTGTAAGTTGAACTCAGCACTGGTTAAGTTTCTTTTATTGCCTTCTGCAATTAAGATTTTAGTGGGTACAAACACATTTATGTTCACTTATCACCAAATAAATCTGCTTATTAATGTTGCTTGTGTTGCATCCATGATTGTACAATTGCTATCATAAAGCTCAGCTCCCCTCCCATCGAGAGTGTAGAAAAGTGTTTTGCTTTCTTTTTAAGCATTCCCTCTCACCTCTGGGGGAAATCAATACCTGCTTTTCTGCAGCAGGACGCTGTGTTCTTCATATTTCCGTTTAAAAATGCTACTAATAGGAATTGAAAAGCAAATACTTTGCCTTGTTGAAACGGTCAGATCATCCCTGTTGACAACAAGCACAGAAAAACACAGAATGTCAGATCAGGGAAAGTGTAAGAAGGCCCCGTCCAAGACGGTTTGCCCCCCTGCAGTGGAAGACGTGCTATTACGAATGCAGGGCAGGCTGCCTGTTCTGGATTAATCACAGTGACTGACTGAAGGAAATCAATGAGCTAAATGCTAACACTTTGGCCGGGACACAGACAGACAAACTGGTCTGTTAGCAGAGGCCAAGAGGTGACGCTTTTGCTCCACATGGACAGTTGTACTGCAGGCCAAAAAGAAAGACAGTGATCTGTGTGTGTGTGTGTTTCTGTAGCCGGCACTCTTTCCTGTGGATACTGGCTTTGCCGTGACAACAGTCATGGAAAGATATTTTGGAAGGTGAAATGTGCATAGGCTGAATATTGAAGATTGATGCCGTCTTCACTTCTTCATTTTCTTCATCTTGTCCTGTTCTGACCGTTGACTGACAGAGGATATTGGTGTGATGTTCTCCCAGCTGCTTTACACACACACACACACACACACACACACACACACACACACACACACACACACACACACACACACACACACACACACACACACACACACACACACACACACACACAAATGAATACACACAAAATGATTTTATCCCATTTTCCCCTCCAATCCCCAGCCCACTTTAACTCTATGTTGTTGTTCCTCCTCTCTTCCTACTCTCATTTTTTTTCATGTAAATTGCTTCTATAGCATGACATAAATAACATTATGCTGTACCTGTAGGATTTTGGTCCCTGCACCTCTCTTCAGTCCTTTCTCTTTATCTCATTTCACTTCAATTCTGGCATTGGCATCAAAGCAGACGACTGTGACATCGATGAAATCTAGCAGCAAATGAGGAACTATTATGAACATCTAACTAATATCAACTGAAAATCTATGATAAAATCAATCTTCTTTAGCTGATGTTTAAACGTCTTTACCTCTTTGTGTTGTTCCTTCTCAAACCTGTTTTTACCAACCTGTTTTACTCTCCGGCTTTTCTTCTAGCTCCTTATCTACCCCTTTCTCTCTCTCCTCCCATGTGTGAAGTGTTATTCCTATCGACAGAGGGACATAATTTGTCAGTGTCTTCCAAAACTGACAAAATTATCAAAATGATTGATTTTTTTGATCAACCACTGCTGTGATTAAGGTTTAGTCATGAAACAAACTAAGTTAAACAATCTTTGAGATCTCCATTTCATTATCTTAGGCGACACCAATGGTGATACATGGTAATCGTAGGTTTGTTTTTGAACCTCACTTGTGGGTTTCATCACCAAGGAGTTTTATATAATTTCATCAGGTTTTCATGGGCTCAATCACTATTGTGTTACCTCATAGATAGTGACTTAAAAGAGGCACTTATTTAAATGACAATCTTTGTGTTTGTGTTAAAACAAGACTAAGATTCTAGAGCCATGCTAGTGGCTCCTGAAGACGTTTAGCAGATATAATAGCTGTGTCCCAATTCAGGGGCCGTGTCCTCCAGAGGACGCAGCCTTTGGCGGACTGCGTAGACAATGAAGGCCGACTTGAAATGGAACAGTCTGGTCTGATTTCTTACTTATGCTCAGCTTTTGTTGCGCCGTGTGACACAATTGGTCTTCAAATGCAGCCATCGAAGGATGCGGGCCCTGAAGTGAGACACAGCTAATGTTTCCCAAGGTTGCGATCTTTGTTTAGCATGTCAGCATGCTAACTCTTGCTAAACTAGCACTAACCATAATGAGGCTGATGGGAATGCTAGTTTTGCAGGTGTTTTAACCTGATGATGGTGCTACATTAGCAGTCAGGGTTCAAAGTTATTACAGTTTATCCTCTGTAGACCAGAATGTCTGTACCAAATTCTAAAGGGAAGGACTGACTGACTGGAAGAATTGGCGCTAGCACCCGTAGAGCCACGACATTAGCATTGCTAAAAACATCTTGGCTTAAACAGTAATAATAGATTTTGACCACCTGAGGGCAGTGCAACATTCAGTTTATCAGACCATTTCACTAAAAGCAGCTGCATCAGAAAACAAGGTTGATGAAAATGGCCAGATTGAAACAAACGATGAAGTTACAGGTAATGTTACAACCAAAAGTCAGCTGAATGAAGCCAAAACAATCCATGAAGCTGATGGGTAGTGCAGGGTTGGATAAGTATTATCAGTAGGTTTGTCTCCAATTGACCTTTGTCACGTACAGTACATGTAGTCATTTTATCCATTCCTTATAAAAGTGCAGCTATAAGGTTAGAAAAGCTTCATGATCGTGGCTAAAATGAAACCAGCCATAACTGTTGTAGCAGATTAGGAATAAACTGAGAAGTTACACACTTTGTATGATCTTGTTTTTTCCCAACCTCCTCCCTAACAGATTTTGCAGCACTGCAATATCTCTGTTCTTCCACCTTTGCCTCTGAGAGTCAACAGTGATTATTCACATGACCATAAGAGGTCCTTGTCAGGTAAACGTACACATAAATTGCTTTAGGCATTTGAAAAAAACAACTAATGCGTCTGCTTTTCTGGTGAAGACAGTCTCCTTAATTTGTTCTGCAGCATCCTTGTCTTTGTTTCCTCTCTAAGTTTGTTTATATCTCTTCTCCTTCTCTCCTTTTTTTTCATTTTCCTATGCATTCTTTTCTCTTTTATCTCCTCTTTCTCATTTTATCTCGCATCTTCTTTTTGTACCACTCCGACATCCTCTTCTTCCATTTCCCTGCCTTTTCTCCTTGTCATTCTTTTTCACTCTCCAGAAACCCCTCTTTTTCCTACTCTTCCTCACTCTTTTCCCATCCTTCCTCTTTCAATTTAGCCCTCTTTGAGGCTTCTCTGCTCTTATTTTGTTTCCTCTCCCTCTCTTTCTCTCTCATTCTGCTTGCCATACAACCTCAGCCTCCTTCTCCTCCACCTCTCTTTTGTATGTATCTCTTATTGATACCCCCTCCTTCTTCTGCCCCCCCCCCCCCCCCCCCCCCATCCCTCCATTTCTGGGTCTCACCAGTCGTTTACGCCTCCTCAGTGAGTGCTATTACAGCATCACTTTGCATTTAGATAACCATCGCCTCGCCACCCCAAATTGGTCCAGAGCAGAAGGAGGGGGATAAGAGAGGGGGAGAGGGAGGAGGAGAAAGAAAGCGAGGAGGAGGAGGAATAGGAAGAGGAGGAGGTGATATAGAGGTTCAAGCCGAATCCTTCCCAGAGAAATAATTGCAGATGTTGGAGCCCCTGCAAACGGTGACACACAGGGAAATTTTAGAGGAAATACAGACCAGCAATTTCACCACCAGCAATTATGATCAACAGCATTTTTTCCATTACACTTTCATTTTGCCGCTCCCCTGCTGTGTCATCCACACACATTTATTTTGTCCCAGAATTCCCTGCCTTCCCCAGCCCTAGTGCCAGAATGAGTTGCATTCTAGTATTTGTATCATGACAACTGCTCTTCTTTTCAAAGCCAAGGAGCCTGAACTGTGGGAGCCCTGAAACCTAGAAAAATTCAATTTAATGCTTTATCTTGTGTCCTGGTAAAAGTGCTGTTGGTCACATTGTGAGAGACCTGGTGCACATCAACAGTACCGTGCTTTCTCTTCTTTGCTTATTCTCATGAGACAATTTTGTGTGGATGCAACACAAGCAACATTAAGCAACATCCATCAGTTTGCGCAGCTGCAGTTACAATACTATCACTAAATTCCTTCCAGTTGAAGTTTCCAAATGAGGTGTTTATGGTAACACTGAATCAAGTGATCAAGTGGTGAAGTTCGTTTATGTGCATCAAAGCGTGTAATTGGAATAAATGTTGAGGAAAATGTCTTAAACTGATGTTATTTAAACTGAGTGAATCAAAGTATTTGCAACTCAACAGCAGTATGTCATTCCTTTTCTCATTAAAGGAAAAATCTGCTCTAAAACACAAAAACTTTGCAGAGCTTTGCATAAAAGCGTCTCCCAAATGTATAAATGTAATGCAATGTAACAGCTCTTGATGATGCACCTTGCAGTCAAGATCGTTCAGTAAGGTATTGATGACTTTATAAGACAGCTGTAACATGCTGTAAATGACACTGTCATAGACTAAATATAGTTTTCAGATGAAGGTTTAAGGAAGAAAAGGAACTCTGACATTCTAATTACTAAAATATACATTGCCTGAAGTACAAAGAACATATTAGCCAGAGGATATCATTTCTGTGTGTGTGTGTGTGTGTGTGTGTGTGTGTGTGTGTGTGTGTGTGTGTGTGTGTGTGTGTGTGTGTGTGTCTGTGTGTGTGTGTGTGCGCGTGTGTGCGGGAAGGCATGTGTGGGAAGGTTTGTGATTTGCTTTGTGACACTCCGATCTGCCTCTGTTGTTTAATCACTGATGGAAGAATGGGGTTTTCATCCACATCCATGCGTTGTCCTTTTCCTGATGGCCGTCAACGTCATCAACCTCAGATGAAATGTAAATGTTGGCTATAGAATCTAAGATGATGAAGGTTACACAGTAGTTGTGAGCTCTCTCTCTCTCACCTTATACCTTATACCTTTCAAAATTAAGAACCCTCTTCTTAATTTAGCACAACAATATACACACTATTAAACCTTTTTTTGAAGGTAATGATGAGTGGCACAGACTCACTTTGTTCTAGACAAGATGAGGAACAAAACAAACAGGAACATACAAGCATCTATTCAGCCTCACAGAGCACCTAAGATGAAATTCCGCAGGAGAAATCCTTTCAAACCCTGTTTTTACTGATGTGTGGAGGATTGAGACAGTTTGCACCCATAAGTCATCAAACGTCATCTTAACCTTACAGAATACAGTCTCTATTGAGTAAAATAAAAACTGTTATTGTGAGGAATGAAACACTCTCACAATAACAGTTTTTGGCAGTGAGCAATCACCTCTCATGTATGACAATTTGACATAATATTAAGAATGAATATGAGTCAGAAGAAATGTGCTGCACCAGGGAACATACTGTAAGGAGCTAGAGTGGAAAGGAAACAAACAGAAGCTGTAATGCTGCAGAGGAACAGTATCTTTAGTCCAGCTCTGTTTCTCTGCTGTCTTGGAAACAAACAATGTGAACAAAAGCCTGTCACCTTGTTCTCTCTGTGGCTGTTATTCATTGGGCCTCTCGCTCACAGATGTACAGTTTCAAAGGTTGAAAGCTCCTAGTTAGCCGTAGCATTAGCAGCCTCCCCTGCTGTTCATCACTGGCCGGGCTGTAATTATAGACGCATCCAGGAGAGACAAAAGGAGGAAGCTGGAAAGAAGTCTGGCCTTTTAGCCCAGTGTGTGTCTGTGTGTGTATGTGTGGTTACACCTGTGTAGTGTGCATCATGTGTGCAATTGAGATCAAGCAGGGAGATCAAGAGTCCCCCACCACCCACTCTCTCTTTTTCTCTTCCCCTCGATCTTTGTTTGCCTCCATCTTTTCTCTTTCTGTCTCTCCTTCCCCTCCTTCTCACACGTCTCTTTTCCCATCTACTTCCCTTCTCTTTCTCGCTGTAACTGCTGCTCTATTTGCTCTCAGAGTTGAGTCTAACATCAGAGGGATGGCTCTGATTTTTGTCACTGATCAAAAAATAAAAAAAATAACATGGAAAGAAATTGGGTAAGTAAAACAAAACAAACTTAGACCAAAAAGGAAAAAAAGAATAAAGAAGGAAATTTGCCAGATCTCAACAAATGCACACAGAGACCCCAACTCTTAAACACAAAAGTTAAGAGAGTTAATTTGATTTGTGTCTAAAAGCAAGAAAAAAGGACAAAAACAGTGAGTTATTTTTAATACCTAATTAGCTTCTTTTTCAGGCGGCTCTCTGTGGAGATTTAATTATGATTTGGCATCAGCCAGCGTTTATGGGATGAAATGGACGTTGTTGATCAAGGCTCTGTTGGAAGGTGGTAGAGATGGAGGGAGATACAAGCAAACCAGAAAATGAGAGAGAGGGAGATTGTGGTGCTGGAAACACATTTTCATTCACACCGTGAACAGCTACATGCTGACAGGCAGCACACACCAAGACCCTCGTTGGAAGAGGAGCCATTTTGCTTGCTTCAGTATTTGCACTTAAAAAGTCACAAGCAGCAACATAAATGTCTGTTTTGCTGCTTTCTTTTCTTAGTTGATGTAATGATTCAGCTTGTGGTAGCTCATGAAAGTTTTTCCATTTCCTGTCAAGCACTGAATATCTGCTCTTATGGAGCTTTTAAGCATCTTTCTGCTCATTCTTTTGTTTTTTTTATAACCCACAAGTATTTTGGTTGAGTCCCACCACTCTCCCCAGTTTTGTCTCAGCAGCAGCAAGTCGATGATTTTAGCAGAAAAGTGCACTAAACAGCTGGCAAAGTCAGTGACGATCTGGTGGATATAGAGGAGCATTTAGCTCCTACACAGCCGCATATTGGCTGGATATGAAGAGTGAACATTGCGTTGTTGCATACTAAGTACTAATACTAAGAAGTAACACAAGGTCATGTACTGTTTTTATTCAGCTCTTTTCACATTATTGGCACAATACAGTGTTATCGTGCAAGGACTTGGAGTTATAAAATGTTCACCAGGTGCAGTACATAGTTTTCCCTTGCAGGTAAAGCATAAATATGAATGTCAGGGGTGCAGTGGCAAACCATTGTACCCCAAGGCTACATACAGTTACTTACATGAAGATGTTGTCCTGTCTGTTCTGCTCTTCATCCACTTTTATTTCATTTTCATAAAAAAGTTGAAGGTGATACCTGATATTTTCAGCAATGTTAATTCACTATCATTTTTATTCAGTAGTGTAATGGTAAATACATATATAGTAGTGTACTTCAATCAGTGGTCATGAAAAGGCAAGCAAAAATATGGGCATACTGTATCTCCCTTTTTCCTTGTCCTAATTCTAATAATTCACCAGAAATTAAACCATGCCCACCAATGAACCATGCAACTTTAACTTTCAGATGAATCCTGCCAATAGCACAAATCTTAAAAGATTTAATATAATGTTGATTATCACGGATAAAGATTCCAGCAGTACAAGCAGAACCTGGCACATGAGGATGACTGGGATGTTTCTAGGACAAGAAATGTACTCTGGGACCGGCAGTGCCACATCAAGCCACGTAAGACAATGGGAGTAAGCGGAAAGGATGTTCACACAAACACACACATGCACATATGCATGCACACATACAGTAATCTGAGCGGCAGAGTATCATCTGCGTAATCACATCCTCTGCCTCAGTGTGGAGAGGAAGAACCTGACACCTCATCTCCCTGTATGAAAACTCCCTAGTCATCACTAATATGGGCAGGAATATCAACATTTAATATGCACAAGGGGACCGCAAAGGTCACAGCAGGGGCCCGGGATGAAGAAATACTGCGTAAATTCTTGAAGTTGCACAAAAGCGATGAGGTTTGAACACATATCCTCCTTTATTAAAGTTCACTTTTCTTTTCTCTCCTCTCCCCAAATCTCTGGCTGTATTTATAGTGTTATATCCATAATACAGTGAATTAAGGATAATACTCACACTGCAAATACAACTAAAGTTGTTTGTTGTGTGTTTGAACTCAGCCACTACTATACTAAATCATATTTAACATTTCTAATAACTACATTCCAAAGTTTATCATAAGCTCTAACATTGTTTTTTAATCTTCAAGCTATTCATTGAATTCACTTTAGTTTTGTTTACCATGGAAATTAATTTACGCATGATTAAAAACCTTTTCCATTTGTAAAATCTCGCTGACAATGCATCTAGGTTGGGTCCAACATCTGAATATTGACAATAGACCTTTTTCACAGCAGACGTTTTGACTTGGAAGGAAAAGTACAGATGTTACACATTAATAACAATGGCTCCATTCTACTCAAGTGTCCCAGTAAGTCATGACAGTATGACAGTGAGCCAACATGCACAATACCAGCACCCTGAAACTTATTTTTTACGACTGCGCCTTTCTCACCATGATGTGTTGAAAGAGGCCTATCTGCAAAATCCAATGGAAATCCAAAAGAAAGAGCAAATAAACATGGGTCTGACAGGAGGGGTTGTGTGAGTTAGTTGCATTAAAATGTTTGCTTGTAGTATCTAATTGTCAAATGTCAAAGCCTCCTTGAATGCACCAGCCAGGTGCATTGTCCAAACAGCCTCTGCTAGCTACAGTGTTGTTATGTCTCTACCTGGACTGTTGTAAATCCCTCAAAGGTATGCTATGTTTTGGAAAATGGTCAAAAGCAGTTGCATCGGGGAAACAGTAAATGTATGTGACTTTGTGTGCACGACACAACAAGAAAGTACAAAGTATCCTCATACAAGAACAAAATATGCTGTCAACTCAAAACAAAGAGCTAAAAGAGGCTAAAAGACTCTGTGGAGGTGCAGAGTTGGGTGATGATTTGCTGTAGGTTCCCTTCACATTTGATTCACTGTATGAAAATATGGGTTCATGTAACATGTAAACCAAAATAAGCTTACCACTGCATCAGCAGTCATCTGAAAAACACCCAGGAAAAAGTGAACATGTCAACCTTCACAGATGGACATGGTCCTTTTCTGGGCCACACGGACAGTCATTGTTTGTTTATTTGACTGCTGATAGGCATTTTCCACAGAAACCTTGGCTGCTGTGGAAAAGACCCACTGAAACATGAGGGTCACAACGGTAGTGAGATGCATCCCATGTCCCAGTCTAATTAGCACTGTCAGTGTATGTTCTTTTTACTTGCTCTAAAAGGATCAAAGTAACGTCTGTTCAGCTTTTCCAATTATTATTCAAGCAACTTTTCAGTAAAGAAAAGGTTGATGCTTTTGAGCGAAAATCTGCTCCAATGTAGCTCAAATAACACAAGGTCAATGCTGCTGATAAAAATGATTTGTCAAGTTTCTGGGGAGCAGTGGATGTTTTAACAGGCACACACACACACACACACACACACACACACACACACACACACACACACACACACACACACACACACACACACACAGTGCAGACTGATGAACAGAAATGAATGCAATATACAATACATGAGCTACAATATATGCTGTGAATGAATCACAAGAACAAAACCCCCATAAGAAACACATTAAAGAAGGTAAGCGCGCGCGCACACACATACACATACACACAGCAGGGGAGACATGAACAGAGCAGTGGCACTCTGCATGCATCATATGATGACAGGAACAATCGGTCAAGCTGAACAAGAGAAGCCTTTTATCAAGAACATATCAAAGAATCGAATTCCAGTAAAACAACCTTTATCTTTTCATTTATGAGCATCAACCAGACAACAGGAGCATCAGAACACCGGGTACCACAGCCTGTGCCGGGTCCAATGCTGCCACCTATGCGCGTCATGGAGCGGTGCGTAAGGCGCTCCGCTGTAACGCGGTTACGCAGCCAGGGGGCGCACTCCTGTCGCTAACCTCTCTCTCCCCCTCTCTCTCTCTCTCTCTCTCTCTCTCTCTCCCTCACACACACACACTCTCTACCAGGGGATGCCCGAGTCTAACCGCAGCTCTGCTTTCATTCATGCTGAGCGCTGCTCTCCTGTGCGCACAGAACTGCAGAGCTGAGCTTTGGAACCGGTGCTGGTGCTGCTGCTGTCTGACAAGCCCGCCGGGAATAGAAATGTCTTCTGCTGCAACTCCTCCATCCTAATAACATGCCCAACAGGACGCACGCAAAGGACGGTTTGATCAGTAAGTACGGTCAAACTTTTTGTGGTTGTTCATCATCTTTCTACTCGTCTTGGAGCTTTTTTTCCCCCCTACATCCGAAATGTTGGTGACATTCCTCTGCTTTTCCGACCCCGTCCTCTTTCCTCTCCTTGTCCTCCTTCATACCTTCCGCCGATGTCTCTCTCCCCTTATCGTTCTTAACAAGAGCACACATGGACCCGCTTGTGCTGCAGGAGATAACAGGTTTTGTGTAGTTTCATGTTTGCGCTTCGAAACGTCGCACGGTTTGTGTTGCGCGCCCGGGGGGAGAAGCAACCAGACGCGCGCCGAGGTTGCGGATGGACTATCTCTGAAATGAAATGACTGAACACCCCCCCCCCCCCCTTTTTTTTTTTTTTTTTTCTTTCTCGTGGAATTGGTCAAGTTGTGGTGAAGGTGCAGGATTGTTTGACTTCGCTGGGAAGGAACTGCGGATTTGGGATGCAAAGTGGCAACACGGATAGGCTGTTAGTGCGAGCCCCGCTGGGTGCTTTATGTCCCACATGCCCGAGCTTTAATGTTTATATGGCACATCTCAGATCACAGGACTGTTACAGGAAGATTGTCGCAATATAATAGTGATGCCAGTAGACGTCCTTAGTCTCTTAGATTTGCTATAAACCCTCAGCTGAGCACCACAGGCAAACAAGCCCTTTAGAATATTAGTGGAGTTTTGCATTTGTAGCTGTTGTGGTTTATTGGGATGACTCTGTGGTGAGAATGAGGAGTGAACCCAGTGTGAACGTGAACATGGTTGCATCTGCGCACACGCACCCAACTTGGAGACACACTGTGCGTCCACTGAGCGCGTGCATGTGGGCATATATAATTGTGTGTGTGTGTGTGTGTGTGTGTGTGTGCGTGCGCGCGCGTGTACCTGTGCGTGTGTGTGTGGATATCTACAAGTTTGTCCGTGGATGCAGCTGTGTGCCTGTTTGAATGTGTGTGTGTGTGTGTGTGTGTGTAGTGTTTGACCTGTGAGGGCTTGAGGCTGTTTTTTTACAAGGATGTGCAGATGTGCAGGTGTGTATGTGTGTGTGCGTGCATGTGTGTCTCACACACGCAGCATCATCATTTTGGAGTCGCATCAACGTGCTTTGACAGTTTTGTGTCACCTTATGAATTTTTGACTTGAAATGCGTAGGTGAGGCAGACGGGCTGATTTTGAGAGACTACGGGCGCCAAGACACTGCTTTGGCTGCCAAGTGCATAGAAAAAAATCTGTTTAGGTTGTGTGTGTGTGTGTGTGTGTGCGTGTGTGTGTGTGTGTGTGTGTGCGAGAGAAAGAGAGAGAGAGTCTTCTCTGAACCTCCTCTCATCTCCTTTTCTCTTCCTTCTTATCTCACTCGGGGGTGAACTTGTGAGGATGAGTGTGTGTGTGTGTGTGTGTGTGTGTGTGTGTGTGTGTGTGTGAGAGAGAGAGACAGAGAGATGATGTGGGAGCTATATGGAGGAGATGCAAAGAGATGTGTGGGGAAGAAAGACTTCTTCCCCTCTCTCTTAAATGTGTATGTGTGTGTGTGTGTGTGTGTGTGTATGCGTGTGTGTGTGTCATAATTTGCCTGTGCTGGGACGCATTGATAAGCCAGAAACCCTGAACATCACCTCCACTTTGGGGCTGAGGCGTGACATCCAAAGTGACTGCGTGCATGGTTATAGTGACATAATGACTGTGGAACATATAACTTCCTGTAACCCCCGCAGACACACAGTGTTTTTAGAGGTTTTAGCCTGAAATGAGTCAGAATCCGTCTCCGACGACAGCGGTGCAGCATGTGCTCTGAGCTGCCTGTAACCTAATTACCTAGTTTATTCTTGGAGTCTTTTATTATTAATTTGTTCTTAGAGGAGATCATCCTTTTCTTTCCGCTCTCTATGTATCCACCTTTCTATGTACTATAGACATTCTGTGTGTGCTGTAACCACTGTTCAGTCATATTTAAAGAGACTTCTATAATGACACTTCCCATGTGAAACGAGTGTCTCTGGTGTTCAGTCACATATTTAAAGCAGCACAATAATACTTTCTCGCTTTTGTTTTTCAAACATCCTAAAAGTACGACTACACTCATGTCTGAGGGGACTGATAGTGTGTTTATAGCACCCTTTATCAATAATGAATCGTCTGTTGGTACATCGGGAATTTTTTATTACATTTGTATGCGATTACGTTGGTGAACAGGCTCATTCTCTGTTCACGGACACAGCTTCCTTTACTGTTGACTGAGTCTGTTCTATGTGGAGCTTCCTTGACATTGAGTTTTATGAGCCACATTATAAATGAGAGTGGACTCAGCACGCTCACCACCTTGCCCAGCGGGGATCCATTGTGTTTGGGCCAAAGCATCAAGCGCCACAGGGATTGTGTGTGTGTATGTGCGTGTGTGCGCGCGCGTGTGTGGGAGGTCAGGTGGGTGGGGTGTTGGAGCTGTGTCTGCGCTCCCGGCCGTCAGTGGCTCAGACCCCAGCGGAGATGAGAGCCACAGACGATCGACAGTGCACCCCGTGGTCTGTCTGCGTCTGGGCGCCACATACCTCAAGTGCTTGTAATAAATAAACCAGGGAGGAGAGGTGGAAATAGAGTCATAATAGAGAATAAAGCTGATTGCTGAAGCTGTTTTAACTGTTTCACTTTGAGAAACACCCAGAGGACGGATGTGTTATCATAACACGTGCATAGGATGTGATGAACGTGGCATTTAGCTCATAGTTTTTATGCGCCGTGCCTTCGGAGTCTCTATTTAAATGGTGTATGGGCGGCCCCAGTGGGAGCCAAAGCACCAGCGCAGCAGTGTTAGAGCCACGCTCTCTCCTATTGAGCTGCAGATGACCAGACTGCCAAATTAGCTGATATTAAATGACAAAATACCAGTTAGAATCCCACATACTGTACAACATGAGGTGTTTTAAATGCTTTTGGAGGACAATTTGTCTGATGTGCTCAGACCAGCATGTAAATGAGATAACAGAGAGACAGGTGTCTTCGAATTAAAATGTGACAGATGTGATATGATAGCACCATGTAAGATTCACCAGTGAAAACTGCACTTGGTTACATCCTCGATTTGAACCAAAAGATGAGGTGTGAGGTGTTGATAGAGTTTTCTCTCCCTCTGCCGCTTCATCTTTCTCCCTTCAGTCTTTTCAATAAGTGAAGATTCATTTTAAAAGATAATGTTGCAACAGTCCTCTTCAAATGTACGTCCAAGTAGATTGGAGAAAGGACAGGATTCCCCTGGAGTCCTGGAGTCACTTGCAGTGGTGGAGTAAAGTCAGCATGTGGAAAACTCTCAGATGAATCTGCCAGAACAATGTGAGGATCACGGTGGTGATGGGGGAAGTAGTGGGTCGCCCAGTAGCAGGTCTGAAAGTCAGAATGTCACAATGATTTTTAAAGAGCAGCATCTAGCAAGTGATTAGCTGCAACAATGCCGGCAAAAAGCTGATTGGATGATGGGAGAATTTGTGAGGGAGAGGACCTCAGAGAGGGGAACAAAGCACAATAATAGCAGAAGAAATGGCTGTAATAATAGAAGGGCTTTGTATTTTATAATCAGAGGAGAATCCATGAAACCTGTTTTGTGAATGTACAAGAAGACAGTAGGAGTATTTTGTGAATATATGGACACCTTGTAATTGCCTTGTTTTATGTTATATGAAATATAATCCTCATGGTGACAAGATATGAAAAACATAATTAACATAAAAAGCTCTTCACCTCATATATAAAGTATATTCTCTTGTTGTATTGACTTCAACTACAGTGCTATACTATAGGACATGAACCAGTTTGTCTTATTTTTCTCTTCATTTTCTGATCAGCCAGTGACAGAGCGCTCACAGCGACCAGTTTCTGTCAGAACAAAACAGACAGAGGATGAAACAGAGAAAGAGAGGAAGGGAGCAAAATAAAAAGAGAGAGAGAGAGAGAGATGGAGAGAGGCGATGGAGCTTTTAAGTTCTCGGCATCTTTTTGATGCAGCCTCCACAGTGAAAGGCCACAGCAGATCAAACAGGGCAGGCAGATTGAAATAGTTTCTCTTGTAAGGGGAAGAGTCGATCCGACGCTGCACAGATGTCAGAGGTAACCCGCCAGACGAAGGTACCAGCCAGTTTAACACGCTCCCTGATTGCAAACACTTGCTTCCCAAGTTCAAAATAGGACTTGCGAGGAGCTTAATTGTTGTTAGCAACCACGTACAGGGTTTGTCAAGTGAGACGAGTGGCATGTGGGTGGGTGGGGAAGTTATTTCCTATCCTAGTGTGAGCAAGGATAATTCTGCCGTTGTTTTGTCAGCAATTAAAAGAATTTTAGCAGCCCATTTTCCTCTGCTGCTGCAGACCATACAGCTTGTGTTCACCGTCCCAAATGGCCAATTTCTTCCTTTATGTTCTGTGCTGTCTGAACAGATGAGGCAGCAAAATAGTCAGAGAGTGTGTGTGTGTGTGTGTGTGTGCACGCACGTATATGTGTGTGTGCGGGTATGTGCATGCGCGACTCTCGATTTGTAACTGAATACTGAACTTGTCTGCATTTCCTGTTCTTCTGCAACATTAGTCCAATCAGCACATCCCCATATTTGTGACACACACACACACACACACACACACACACACACACACACACACACACACTCACACACACACACACACACGGACATCCTCCCTTTACCCTCCTTCTCTCCTTGTATATATTTAGTGCTGCGCCAAGGTCAAAGGGGGGGGGGGGGGGATGCTAAAAAGGAGCAAAGGGGGAAAGTACGCAGAGGGAAGGATAGGGCAGTACAGCAAGACCATGACATCATACCCTGTGCACCTTTTTTGAAGAACAATGCCAGCTGTCATGTTCTCCTCACAACTCTCAAACTGGGCCTGAAAGCACAAGGAAAGTTTTTCCCATACAAGCTAAAAGAACATGTTCAAGTACTATACTGAATGGGTTTCTGAGATGGAAAAGGTTTTTTTTCTGTCTTGTTCATGCGGAATTCTCCCCCTGGTGAGCCCATGTAAAGCTGTTTGAGGTGAAAAGTCAATGTTAAAGTCCTTTACAGTCTAAAAGGGAGGAATCTGTTGGACTGCTTGAAACTCAATACTCAGAATTCACATATCATGATGTTGCAAAACAGTTGCACTGCGGGCTTATCTTAAACAACCCAGATGATGTGTGCTGCTTTGCACCAAATGACACCAAAGGGCCGAAGATACAATGTCAGCAAGTTCATCTTTCTCCAGCGCTTATGAGGCATTTTGATTTTCACTCTTAAGATCTGTCACTTCATTTGGAGACAGAAGTGAACATGGCTGACACCAGAGAGGAGCAGTAGAAGTAGGAATAGGAAAGAGAACCACCTTTGTGGTTTTGCAGCTTGTTAAGATGTGCTTCTATAAAAGTGTCTCACTTGACATCCGGGGAAGAGAGAGGGTAAAAGAACTGGGGATTTTTGGGCACCCAAGTGGGAATGAGAAGGAATAACAGGGGTCTGTGAAGGTGAGAGGTCGGATGAAAGTGGTAATATTCAGTGTACTGTGCTGTCTCGGCTTGCTGCTAAGGCTCACTGGAGGAGGCAGGGGAAGTGAGTGGAAGAAAGAGGCTCAAGAAATTGCAATTTTGTAGGGGCGAAAGGGGCCAATGGGAAGGTAGTGACAGATGTTACACCTCTGTTCAACTATCGAGCAATTCTTATGTAAACAATTGCAAAGCGGCAAAAATTAAAATGCAAATTAAAGCCAAAAAGTGAGCTTCTTCAGGCACTCGAAATCTTAGCTAGTGACCTCTACTGGGAAGGATATAAGGGACTGAAGAAAAATAACCAGGAGAGAAACAACAGAAGATTGAGAGAGTAAAGTCATGGAGAAAACAAGTGAGGCGAGGTTTCAAAAATGAGAAATAGAAGGAAATGAAAGAGGAAGAAAAAAGGAGCTGGAAGCAGTGAGGCAAAGAGAGAGTGACAGTATTCCCGACAATGTGACTCAGATGAGAGGAGTCGCAGAAAGACGAGGGGATGGATAGAAGCAGAGGCGCTGAGGCTGAGGTTGTACACGTCAAATTCTGGTCTTTCTGGAAGTGATTAGGAATTCAAAGAAGCTGGGAGATACAGAGACAGAGTGACATGGGTGACTCAGTGGATGAAACAGGCTTTCCCCTCTTTCCCTATTTTGATGACTAACCTTACACCATATCGATATCAGTCTGCTGATCACTATCTCCAAGATTTTCCTAGTGACAATCTTGTGTTTTCCACTACAGCACTGTAAGGTGTCGCTATGTAATGTTATCTCTGCTGGACAGACAGTTTTAATAATATGACTCAGAACACATCGCTGTTCCCTGTCCTGGAGATTGACAGCATTCAGTGAGATTTCTCTTCCCTGCATTTAAAACTTGAAGGGACTAATAAAAGCCGTGGCCGAGCCTTGAGAGGCTCTTTCTGTTTAGCTGGATGTTTCCTGCCAACCACACAAATTCTGAGGCTCATGAACTTCATTTTACAATATATATATATATATATATATATATATATATATTCAGTATCAGTATCTTGCCCAAGTCATGTCATGTCATTTTTACATGTGCACTTGAGGAGCCGGGGATTGAACCACCAACTTTCCAATTACTGGACAACCTTCTCTACCTCCTGTGCCACACTGTATACATTAATACAAACCACCCAGTGTGAAGTGGAGGATTGTTCTTAACCCCAACATCATCTATTATTTGTTGGGTATTATCTCTTACACATAGTATCCTGTAGTGTTTTGTCTGCACTGATGCATTGTGGCAAGATATAACTTGTACAAGATTAAGAAAATTTTTCACTCAAGAGGAAATAGTGATGTTCAAATGCAAAAAAAAAAGTGTGGTATCGTCAAACTCTATTTTCAACTATAGTGTGAGGGAAGTTTTCAATGAAGCACTCCATTCTGGCAATGAAAT
This sequence comes from Trachinotus anak, assembly GCF_046630095.1. Taxonomy (NCBI): domain Eukaryota; kingdom Metazoa; phylum Chordata; class Actinopteri; order Carangiformes; family Carangidae; genus Trachinotus; species Trachinotus anak. The sequence goes on from NW_027273855.1 coordinate 6,288,215, forward strand.
TGCAAGAGAAACTTCGGTAGAAAATATGAGTTATTAGTATCCTAAAAAAGTCATGAGGGTACTCTAACTTCACTTTCATCAGACTGCCAAGCTTAGGCTTACCCAACTGTTTGGTTTCTCCTGCTGGGAAAAATAGAACAATCTGGAGTTCAGTTATCCCAGATTTCCACTGTGGGGCCAAACAAAGCTCACCAGGAGTCCAGTCAATATTCATATCTCTCAATTTCAACCCAAAAAAAAAAGGTACAACAAAGAGACAGACCAAAGCAAACCAAAAACAGCATTTGTATGATTAGTGTTTCATCGTGCTGCCAAAAGAAACAATTTGCCATCTGGGGAAAATATAAGGAAAACAGACTTTGTTATCGATCTTGTGTTTCAAACATTTTGAGCAGGATCTTGACGGGTCCCACTCAGCCTCAACGTAAGGAAACTGCGGTGAAACGACAGGAGTGACGGCAAAGAAATGCTGACTCAGTGGGTTACAATGACACTCCCCCAATCATCTTTCACACAAAGCCGCGCTCACACACACTGAGGCTCATCTCATTTTGTTGAGTGCTTAGTCAATCACAAACCAGCATGTGTGTGTGAGGGAGGTGGGAGGTTGGGGGGGTGACCATAAGGTTTTGTCTGTGTGTATTGAGAAATAGGATCAGAGAACCATATGTGGTGCATCCTCTAATGTATCTCTTGGCTCTTATCACGAGGAGCATACCGTCCAGGTCTAGCGTTTCGCTCAAGGACACCCCAGCAGGTGTGTTTGCATCCTCAAGCGGCTTCTGTGGGCACACGCAACTTTTGGCATTTGATCACTTTGATATTTGATTGCTTAATAATTTTGAACCAAACTGGGCAACAGCAGTGTCATTTCCTCTCTGGAGAACCAAGCCTCTGGTGCAGATAGACCAGTGCTACTGGTGTTGCATCTTAAACTGACATTCATTTTGCTGTGAATTGTAGAAGTGCACTAAACAGGGTTTGCTTGGAAGTGACTGGCTTTTGCTTTGTTGTGAAAGATGAACTTCTTGCTTTAGTTGAGAAATGAACTTTCTCTGCTCACTTTAAGCCGGCTAGAGTGAGGTTCTGCCAATCCAGCTCTGTTTCCCTTCTGCCTTTTTGTCTTTGTATGTGATTCTGCCAGCTTTAAATTCCCTCGCGTTCTGTCTGAAAGAAGGATACAGCTGATAAGACACAGTAACGGTGTAGCGTTGGTAGTAAATGCTTCCACTCTCCCACAACAAAGGAAACCACAGGGTCAAAAACATGTTGAAATCCATTTAAGGCACCTTGAGGTTTCCTGTTTGAAAGTGACGGAGCTCAGGCGTCTCCTTGGCCACAGCAATTGCCCCGCGTATTGCTACCTTTATAGCATGGTGATGCATGGGAAACCATTTTAAGGCAACGCAGACGGGCAATTTAGCTTTTAACAGACGTAGGGGGGTTGCAAATGGACCGAAATTGGAGAGAAAATGTTGAGTTTGGTGGAAGCAGCAGCGACACAACCACAGGAGAAGCTTTTGTCTAGTGAGATGAATTTACTCAATAACCTCTGCCTAATGGGGCTGTCTATTATTTTCTGTTTTTGTGCCTGTCTCTATTTCTCTCTCTTTTTCCATTCTCCACAGCTTAGGTATTGTGTGCTATTATTTTGTGTGCTATTCTCTTCCCGTCTCTTTAGTCTCTGCCTGCCTTGCTTTCTTATTCTCTCTTTCCTTCATTCAGGAAATTCACATGGCTGTGAAAAGGAGAGAAAAAGAAGAAGAAAGAATTCTTTGTATTTAAATTTAACCCATAAAACAACATAGTTATTTAAGCTTTCATCATGTAACAGCAGGGGCTTTGTTGACTTTCTCATTTATTCAGATCAGAGTAGTGTTCAGAGTAGTGCTTTTACATATTTAAAGGCAACACGCTGTGGTGTGTGTTGGATACAGTACTGTCCTATAGACTCACACTCTGATTGTTGTGTCTCTAAAAAATTTTACTTTTGAAATATAAAAGTTTCTAACACCTGGGACTTGCTTCTCGAAGGTGTTTTCATTAAGACTTGACTCTGTCTTGGCCTTTGTCCTCGACTGAGCACACTCTGCTTTTCAGCAGCACCAGTGACATGGCTCTGGGGTGGCAGCGTCCACCTGTCTGTCTGTCTGTCTGTCAGGCAATATGAAGAATATTAACACTGTTGTGTTTCTTTGGTCTTGCTCTGGATCCCTACTTGGACCTTAACCTTTCTTTCACTCATCTCTTCAAGTGGTCTTGAATACAGGTCTGGATTTCATTAAGAAACAGGTCCATTAGGTCCTTTAGACACAGCTACATAATGACATATTCTCATGGCTGTTGAGCCAACACAGGTAGTGGAGCTATCCCAATTTTAATTGATGCCTAGATATCTGACAACACCACTGCACTGACAGCGACATTGTTAGACACGTCAACATTGTGTCTCACTGGAACTTCCCAGCTACTGTTCCTGACATACTGTCTGTTCCTTTTAGTCTGATGTGTGCTACAGGCGTCAAAAGACAACATGCCTTCTAGTTCATGTTTCTCATTTTCTAATATCGTGTCTTTTATTCATTCATAATCTCAAACTCTGTGTTTGGTTTTCAGTCTGGCCTTATATTAGATCCCAGGTTGAGCAGTCAAACTTTTTGAAGTTAGATCAGTAAATGTGAGATACCCTGAAGATGCTCAGCAGCTACTGTGTTCGTATCGTCCTTTTTTTTACTCCATGACTCCATGTTCGCCTCCATTCAGTCTCTTTATCTGCTTTTGCAGCGTAGGTGCCATGTACAACTGTTTTATTCCTCCCTCCTCCCCTCTCGGTCTGACTGGTACTGTTGGTTTTAGAGATCTCAGTAGACTGACTAGAGGAGGCTTTGCTGCAGGCAGCTCTTTCTCCCTAATGAGAGAAATCGAGCCATTCACTGCATACATACACTTCTACACTCTTTGTGTGTGTGTGTGTGGTAAGAGTGTTTGAGTGTTTATGTGTGTGGTTTTGTGAAATTGCTTGTGTGAACTGTTATGTGTGTGTTTGAGTCAGCGTGTTCCTGTATGTAGCTGTGGGGTTTGTTTTTGAGCATTTGTGTGTGTGTGTGTGTGTGTGTGTGTTTCATGTCTTGCCTCTCCACACACTGCTTCAAATTCTTTCCTCTTGTGAAACCGAGGAAACTGAACAGTTTATGGGGCTGTCGAACACAACATTTTATTTTCCCACTGTGTGCTGATGTACTTGACTTACTTTCCTGTGTACTGGGAATTCAGCTCCATGTTTCTCTTTCTGTAGCACTACATTATAAGCCCAGTTCATCCATACCTGCGCTGCAGTGTGTCTTTTGTGTGTTGGTTTGTGTGATATGGTACAATATGTGTATAGTAGATTCCTGTGTATAAAAGCATCTGTGACTATTTAACTAAGTTATGTCTACAACTATTAATTATTGTCTGTTTTTCTGATTAATTGAATCCTCACTTTTGAGAAGCGGAAACCAGCAACTTTTTTGAATCTTTACTTGATAAATGAAGATTAATTGATTATCAAAATTGTGGGCAATTTAATTGAATGAATTGATAAATCAATAAATCTACTAATTGTTCAGCACTACAATGAACAACTGTAGGTAGGCATTAGGAGAAAGAACAAGTACAAATCACATCCATGTCCATAGTGTGTCTGTTGTAAAAGTTCATTTTCACAGACAACTTTTTCTTTCTTTAATTAATGAAGTAATTGTTGTATCTATTTGTTATTGGAGACCGATGGAAAGTTAACACTCAGGTATATAGGAGACAATTCTGTGCTGCTGTTACACTGAAACATCTTGTCAGCTCACATTTGACTCTCACAATGTGACTGGCTGCTGAGGATGATATTTAATGCCTTATAAACATGTGTCATGTTTCACCACCTCAATCTATCTGTACTTAATCTGGTTGAAGTGTTATTGAAGTATCCGTGAATCCGTGGCCCGTGTCGGGCTTGTTACTAGAGCTCGACTGATACTGGACTTTTGAGGCCAACACTGATCAATAATTGCATTTAAAGATATAAATACAACATATTGTCTGATATTCTTTCATTTTAAACCAACATGGAAAATAAACATATCATCATAAAGAAGTTATAGAGGATGTTTTAAATAACCCTTAGCAGTAAATGTAATACAGCAGAAACACTTGATTAATCTATTAGTTGTTTGCTGAACATCTACTGGTTCTCAAATGTGAGGATTTGCTACTTCTCATCATCTTTATTGATGGTAATGAGGTTTTGACTGTCAGTTGGACAAAGAGGAAATGGAAGAGTGTGTGGATGTGACTCATGGCATTTCTCACTATTTTGTGGCATTTAGAAGAAACGTTGTGAGTTCAGCATCAAATTTCATTCCTTTACTTACCAAGAGTTGTCTTGAGTGGTGGAAAGTAACACCGATGCTAAGGCTTGTCTCTTTCTTGTCTTTTCTTCTACTGAAGTTAGCACGCTAACCAGCTAGCCACTCGCTGTAGCCTCCAATCTGCCATGAAGACGTAGCGCTGATCAGAGTGCAAATTATAACCTCCTGTATTTTAAACACAACGATGGCCGAAGCTCTTGTCAAGTGACAATCACCACCACTCACTGCCGGCAAAAACCATGCGGCAGAGAGAACTTACAAATAGCTCTTTTAAAGTACAAGAGCAATAATCATTATTGCAGCCTTAGAATATGCAGTGAAGATTTTGTACAGTAAATGTAACTGAAGCAAAACTGTATTAAAGTTTAATTTACAACAAAATAAAGGTAAAAGTTTTCTTTTTGCTTGATAAAAAAGTGGCCGGCATAGGCTTAAATAAAAAAGAAGCTGTGGTTTTTGAAATCAATCGCTCCCTTGTCTACTTCACTCTGCGTCATAGTACATTAGCATGATTGCGTAACCGTTGTATATCAGTGTGCTCTTTATGTATGTTGTATCCATATCCCTGTCACTGTGTGTGATGAGTCTATTCCACATGTCTGATGTTTTGCCACAGCTGCTGTGGGGATTACTCTTGAGGCTACAGAGAATGAGAGAAAAAAAAGCATGAAAGAGTGTGAATTGACCATAAAGCTCTGCCACTCTGAAGGGATTAGAAGGGGTTAAACTGCGGGGCGTGATAAAGACTGGCATTCTCTCTGTCACACACTTAGGCTGCTGCTGTGCGTGTGTGTGTTTGTGTGTGTTAGAGAGAAAGATGTTCAACTTTCATGACCTATAAGAGCCACGTTGTCATGCTTGTAGATGTGTATGTCTGTGCATTTGTGCTTCTGGCTGCGTGGATGTGTTCTTGCAGATGTGTGTGTGTGGGTGTGTGTGTGTGTGTGTGTCTGTGTGTGTGAGTGACCTATAACTACCATGGGGCAGCCAGGCAGTTCCAGAGCTGAGCAGCAGGGGATTACTGATGGGTTTTTCTCTGCATGCTGATGCTCAGAACCGGAAAAAAAATGTTGCATGGAGAGAAATACAGAGTAGAAGGAGAGATGAGGAGGAGGAGAGGGAGTGTGTGTTTGTGTGTGCGAGGGGAAGCTGGTGAGACAGATAGAGTGAGGAATTGCTGCTCATGGTGCTGTTTAAGAGTGACTTAGTGGCTGTTAGGATTGTGCAGGAATACAGTGCAAAACCTCAGTTCATCATCAGAACTCAAAAGTAATGTTGTAACAGTGGACAAAAAAAGATAAAATAAACTCCCTCTTATCATAAATTAAAGGCTTGGATATCAATTTTCTCATGTTGGAACAGGTTGACCTCCTCCAGTGCCGACTGAGATTGTTATTCCAGATGAAGAATTTACTTCCTTCCTCCCCAAACAATAGTGACAAAAGAAATATTTATTTCCATTTTTTTGATATTCTTGCAGCTTGCTGTAAGTTGCTTTTTTAAACATCAATATCCATTGTCAAATTAGTAGTGAAACCTCATTATGATTAGGAAACAGATGGCCGCCTCTGTCTCAAGCAGTTAGAGCTGACACTTTCCAGAATCAAAATCACATTTCCTTTTTTAGGTATAGAGCTGTGAATAAGTCTTTGGCTCCTGAGAGTATTTTACCTCATTTGAGATGTTTATTTTAATGATATCATCAGTGTTCATCCATAAACACCAATTTAATGATGTTACAGGTTTGTGTAATTGCTTTCATTTCTAATTATTTTACAGCAAGCATTTTTTGTTTTTTGTTTTTTTTCTTTTTGTAAGTTTGGCAGATAACTATAAATACTACAATACCCATGAGCTCCAGCTGCTGAAAGAAGACAGTCAGAGGTAGCAAATTCAAAAAGCGTCACTCTTGCAGTTGAGAACAAAAGACTGCAACATTTCTGCAAAGTCCAAAATTAAAGACACACTGTGGACCACAAACCACTGGTGGTGCTTTGGAGCTTAAATGTTTCCCGATTTTTTGAGAATTGATAAAAAAAAAGGGTTAATCAATTAAAAAGTTGGCTGATTTATTGATTTTAAAACTAATCCTTAGTTGCAGCTCAAACTGAAATCTTTCCTTATGTTTTAATTCTTATTCAAGCCTTTGTGCTGCACCTTCCATTCAAAATGAATGAATATGCATCATGTCAAAAACATGATCTGTGTGTTGCTTTATTTGAGGGAGATTATATGCAGAACTCCCTTTCCCTCCCTCCCCCCCGGTCCCTTCAGTTTTTTGGCGGCCCTTTTTGGGCTCTGGAAATGATTACCGTGCCAGACAGACCAATCAGATAAGGCTGCTGCAGCGGCTGCAGAGGGTTCATGGGTAGGGGTGAGAGGTCGCATTCCTTCGTCTCTGATTAGATCCACTCTTCACACTGTTGCACTGTAAACTATCACAGCTGTGTGAGTGCACATGCACCAAAATCAAAGCTTCAGCATGTTTCATTTTGATAATTGTTTCAATAAGATGCTTGGGTGATGTCATAAAGAGTCACTGAGTCTTATGCATAGTGTAGATTGTCATAATTGTAGAGCAGGAGGCATTACTGCAGAGAAGAATGAAGGAGTTAGTCTGTCGCCATGAAGGGGACCCACCAGAAACTGAAGCTGTTGTCTACACTTGGTCCCCAAATAGATAAAGATGTAGACAAAGGGGCCTTTATTACAAATCAGGTTCTGGTTTAATCAGTGATGTCATCCGCTCACATCCACATATCTGTCTTTGTTAAAGACTAACAAGTGGATCTGAATTTGCTTCATGTGCAGCTGTTGTTCTGAAATCCCCTTCCTGCTGCCAAAGCGAGCCAAAGCGAGCCATGCCAGGCTAAGCTTGAACATGGCTAATGGAGCCATGGATTTTTATGTGTTTGTCCTGGTTCAGTGTTTCTGGCACTTTGCTTCACGCTTGGACTCACAGTGCATTTTTTCCACATTTTGCAGACTGGAAAAAGAGGCTACAGGGCCAGAGCAAGGGCTTTATACCCTTGCACACCGACACACACATGCACACAGACACACACACACACACATGCGAAGACACACGTTTCCATTCAAGCCTGTGCCCTAGGTTGACCTCTTCACATGGATGCTTGCACACGTGTTAATTCAGTCATGCCTTGTGTCAACTTCACTATTCTTCCGTGTGTTTTTCCAAACACAAAATGAGCTTCAGTTGCGTTGCAGCCAGCAGCGCAATCAGAAATCAACACCGGCGCTCTCACAGAGCAGCTGATGGTTGACATTTGTGTGTTGATTATGTCTTTACATTTATGGCTGCTGATGTCTTGTTTACATGAAATGTGGTGCCTGCTGGCGAAAAGACTATGTCAACTGCAATGACACAGTGAAGAGGATTACTACTCGAACTGCAACAAGTATATCAATTCTGCTCAAACATCTGGTTCTCTCTGTGAGTGTGAGCGAGTTGTGGAGCCGAGTGTTACCCCCACTCCAGTGGTCCTTTAGGGAAATGAATGGCGCTGATATACTGAGAGGGGGGCCAGCGCAGCCAGATTAACAGATTTTATCACTGTAAATGGAACTTGTTTTCACAATCTTTGGAGCTTTCCTTCTCATTTTCAGGCACAAAAACACACAGTCACGCAGGCATTATTAGTATGCATCACATGAACAGCCCTGGTGTTTCTCTCTTTTCACAGTCTCTCAGTGTTTAAGGAGGGATCTTTGTCGACAGATGTTGCTGGTTTTGGTTTGTTGCACATTTTTGTCTTAAGGTTACAGATATCCTCACTTACTGACCAGTGGTTTCTGGTATTTTTCTTATGTTGTAGATCTGAAATTATATCATCATATATCACCCTCAGTGGTATCTAGTTTGTCGTCTGCCTGCCTCCGATGTCTCATGAAAAATGATCATAATTTATGATAATCTTAATTTACAGAATGAGATGTGTCATCCTGTAATTCTTGGGGTTGTGTTTTTTTTTTTTTTTCTAACTGGGACTTGTCTTTATGATAAGAGCAGTTGAAGAAGCTGCTGAAGCCCTCACACAGTGCTATGCTTCTTTATATGGCCACACTTCCTGTATCATATCCCTGCTCAAAAAAACTGGCCTGGCCACGTGACAGGACTTTGTTTAGGTGGAAGGGGAGCCATTCAACTTGAATTTAAAGAAAAGAAAAAAAAAAAAAAACAGAGCTATTGAACGTGCTAATAGCTTTCCAACGCTCTGCAACAGAAATGTTCAAAAAGCGTTTAGAGCCAGGAAAAAAAACCCCCCAAAAAAAAACAAATAAACAATTGGAGCCTGTGAGAAGATAGTCGGCCAATGCCAAGTTCGAGTTAATTGAAAACGTTCCAAAACATACTTGAAATTCGGGATGCAGGACTTTTGATGGAAGCTATCAGTCCTCTACCACTGGCAACAGCAACAAATATATGTTGACAAAAATATGGAATATGGCCCCTCGCTCTGTGCCAAGAAATCCTGGCAAACAGAACTAATGCTTGTGTTCGGAGTGGAGGTTTTAGTTAGTGTGTGCACACAGACACAGCTGCTCTAAAGGAAGACATACTCCCCAACCTTTACCCAACGTGCACACTGGGGTGTTGCAGACAGATGTTTTGTCTGAATATAAAAATGGAAATGGTTTATTTTTCGGCTAATTTATGACCAGAGGAAAGTCAGCAGGCTAGTTAACTTTCTGCCCTCCGTAACCTTGGGCTTATGGCTTTAATTTGATCTTGGAAGGTGAGCTGCGATAGTCATCTTGATCACTCATAACTACTTTATGAGCTGCTCGTTGTCGTTTTTATGGTGCCTCAGTTTAACGTTGAAGCCAGAAAAGAGTGGCTCCTTGGCTCCACCCACTGAGTTCTAGCCCACTAAATGATATTTCTTTTTCTATTACAACAACTACACAGATAAATCTTTGCTCAACTAAAAGCTGCTGCCAACATACTGCTCATAAATTGATGAATCATGTTGTTGGCTTTGTGCAGCTGAGATACTTGCAAAAACAGTGCTTATTGTATTGTTTAACCTGTAGGCTCAGACTGCAGTCCGAGTCTTTTTTATAACATGATGATTGTTCTGGCAGTTGGATTTGATCATTTCTAATGTGTTTGAAGAATATTTAACTTCTTTTAAGAAAGATTTTAGTCCTCTTTCCTATTGTAATTTTAGTGATCTTCTGAATTCAACCTTGGCTCAAGATGTTGGTACTTTTTTAAAGTTTTTTTTCTTTTTTTGGTTTTATTGTGATAGCCACAGTGAGAGACAGACAGGAAAGTCAGGGTGAGAGAAGGGGTGACCTTCAGCAAAGGGACTCAAGTGGAGTTTGAACTTGGGCTGCTGCTATTAGGACTTAGGCTTAATGGTATGTGCTCCACTGGGCGAGCCACCGGGCCACAAAATGTTGATACTTTTAACAAAGAAAATACTCAAGTGAATGAAAAGCAGTCAAACTGAACTGAGTTTCTTAGCTTAATACTTACAAAATATAAGATATTAAGACCAAATGGCAGATTCACAGATCAAAATGGTTTTTATTACATGTGATGTACGTGTGTTATTATCAGAATTTTCAGTGGACAGTAGTGTTGAGCTAAAAAGTAGCTGAGAAACAAAATGAGAGGGATGTGATGCCAGCTGCTACTGATGCTGCTCAGAGCTCAGTGGCCAGATATTTTCACTCAGCTGTCCCATGGGACAGCGTCATTGCTCCCTTAATGTGATGTATTTCCTGTTCAAACAGCATGATGACATGTGAATTCAGACAGTGAACTGGCTTAGTTATGGAGATAAATGCAGTTTGATAAAACAGAAACTCAGATTGTTGAAAAGTGTTGTCATTTCAACTTTTATTATTGGTGTTATTCTGCATTTCATTCCTTTTATTTGCTAGTGCCAGAAGAGAGATGACAGGAAACGAGGGAGTCATCGTCTTAGTCACAAGGGCGTCCTGTGATTGCTGAAAAATGTTTGATTGGTTGCACCAGTGCAGCATGAGGTCATCACTGAAGCAGCAGTGTCTGAGGACTTTAGAGTGAATAACAACAGCTCCGGAAAATGAAGATTTTATAGTTTTAGACTTACTGACTTGTCAGGATGGACTCTGGTTAATAACCTTGTGAACTCCTATGAAAGTCCTCTCTCAGCGTCCTCTGGGGTCACGTCCCCCAGGTTAAAGGGAGACATTATGTTTACAGTATTGGATTGCTGCCTTGGAGCAAATCCACATGAGACACAATCCCTTTAGTCTCTGTCTGTGTCTCTGTCTGTGTCTCTGTCCCTCCCTCTCTCTCTCTCTCTCTCTCCCAGCCAGGCCTTTATGTGCTCTCACGCCCTCTCTGACCCTCAGGCCCAGGAGTGTCCCTTCCACATGCCTGAAGGGAAAAACTGTTTAACAGCAATATCAGGAGGGCACTAGCTGTAACATAGTCTGACTGAATATTTATTCAGCAGCAGCAGGTCTCTGGCTGGAGATGGATGATATGAGCAACACTGATATTTCACTGTGGAGCTGTAGTTTCATTTTCCTGCATGTTCGTGGCATGGACTGCACCAGGCGGTCAACGTTAGCGGTGCCTGGGGTGTGTGTTTTTCCCCTCTGACCTTTTTTATCACCACTTTCAAACAGTTAGAATTACCTCTGAAAACACACACAGAAATCTGTTCTTACTTGAGCTTGATGGTCCTATTTGTGTTTTCATTTTAAGCCTCGTATAGAACATTTGAAGCGATTCAAGGGAAAAGGAAACCGGTCTCAGACCCCACCGTTTTTTTTATTTAAGGCCACAGCCAGGGCCAGAGTCATTAAGGTTTTGGGTTGTCCATTTTGGTGGGCAAAGGTCAAAGTTCAGGGTCACTGTGACCTCATGCTCTTGTGTATGCAATACATCACGAACGCCTAGAGGGAATTTCAATACGTCTGGCACAAATATTCACTTAGACTCAAAGATGAAGTGATTACATTTTAGCGGTCAAAGTTCAAGGTTACGGTGACCTCACAAGACATATTTTTGGCCATAACTAGCAAATTATTAAACTAATTGTGACACAATTGTTTAGTGTAACTCAGGAGGGGGGAGATTGTGACCATACTGTATTTCCTGCAGCTTGGCTGGTTCACGGAGGTGAACAACTGCGAGGCAGTAATTTTAGTTTATTTCAAGTGCTTAGTTTTTATTTGTCTCTTCTACAGCACTTTAAAACTGCATTGATAACTGCTAAATGAAGAAAGGACATTATTATCATTGTTAGAGAGGGCAAGCAACAATAACAACAACCAGCACCCTATAATTTGGCCGGACATGTTTCTTTTTTGTATGCACTTGAACTGTAATTTCCACTCAGAAAGAAAAGTAAAACAAAGGCGAGTTTCAGTGCATCACCACTCTCAACCAGGACAGCTAACATATGCGGCTAATTATTTATGAACCCCTATGGGTGTGTGCCTGCCAAAATCTACACCACATGGCTGCACCCAGCTGAAATATTGCTTTAAGGTTAACAAGAGCAAATCATGAATATCTATAGCCGTGTCACACAAATGCAGCAAGCTGTGGGCAGGCCTTCAAGTCCTCCTGCCTGAGATAAACACATACAGTCACAGAGCATGGCTGGAGGGGTCGGGAGAAGATATTGCGTTAACAAGAGCGAAGTCAGTGCAAGAGTGTGCTCAGAAATGAAATGTGTGTTGGGAGGTTAGTGATTAGTATGCACATGTCTCTGTGCAAAGTCCATAAGCTGAGTTATTTAAGTGCGTGTGTGTTTGCAACAGTGACTAATATGAGGATCCTAGGACTATCTTAAGGGGTGTGTGTGTGTGTGTGTGTGTGTGTGTGTGTGCATGAATGGTTGTAATATTACGCAAATATGCATTATGTTTGTATAGCATTACATTTTTATGACTTCAGACTAAAGGTGAACTTCAGTCTCGTCCCAGTACTTTTATGGCCTCTACCTGCCGTGTTATGTTCTTTAATTCTAACCTATGTTAACTTCAAAATGCATCGTCATTCATAGGGTAATACACTTCCACTTATTTCGGTTCCACTTCTTTTTTATCCTGAAATAATTGTCTTAAAACAAAAGAGCTCATCCACTGATATCAGGATGATCACACTTGGTGTGAGATTATTCTTCGAACACGCTGATCTGCACTAGAAACGAGTAAGACTCCCTGATTAAAGAAAGGTTATACTAATTATGAGAAACAGGCAGAGACAGGACAGGAAATAAGGCGTCTTGTGCATCAATATTCTGAGGGGTATTACTGTGAGATCACTATATCACACACCTCTTAATGGACTAAATGACTTGCCAAAGTACATGGATTAGGATTCAAGCACAGCAGCACGGTCACAACCATCTGTTGCTGGACTTATTGTTGCTACTTGTTGCTGAAGTTGTTTGTTAGTTGTTGTGCTGCACAATGAAGCTGCTTCCCTTATGGTACATCATGATATGAGAATCTAAACATCTGAAGAGACTGAGACTTTTCAATAACACTGTATATGAGGGTGCATATGTGTTACCATGATTGTCAATGCATCACTGGTATGGATCGGTTACAGGATCATTTCCTGAGCATTTCACAATCAGCAGTTGGATTTATTAGTACTTTGGCTTTTATGATGATGCAAAAAAATCACACATTTACTGTCATCATGTGTTTGCTTTCAGAGTACAAACAAACTACTCCAGAGTCCATATGGACGTGTACCAAAACTCTCATTTTCTGGCAGTCTTGGTCCAGTTGTCTGGTCTGCACTAGAGTTTGATTGACGGCTTTCAGATGGTGCTAACTGGGCAAACACACCAGAGTTTGTTTTAACTGAACCAAACGGGCTGGGTGTGAAAGCTCCCTCATTGGCAGATGCTCTTCACTGTTCACCGGACTATAGATTATAGATCATGAACTACTCATGAACTAAATGTGTCATTTGTTTGGTTGCCCTTCTTGCAACAACACCACTGTGATACTTTATTACTCCTCATAGGGAAAGTCTCCTTTCGCTTACCCACAGGGAGGTCAGAGTTCAGGTTCAGATGCAGAACAGCAGCTCTGGAGCTGGTAGGGATTCAGGTTCTTGTACAAAGGCTCTTCAGCAGAGCTAATTGTTGCCAGCATTAAGGTTTTTGGATTCATCATCATCTAGCTGAAGGATTAACTGCCACCATCCGGCTCTCTTTCGTTCTGTCGCATAGAGGGCTATAGGATGAGAAGAACACGTGCAAGATGGTTAAATTCTTCACCCTGTGAGGCCGTGGCCTTGCAGCAGTTCTGGAATGCTGTCAGTCCTTAGACGTGATAATCAGAACCAGATTCAGCAACCCAGGATCCCATCCAAGTGCAATCAGGCCAGTGCGACGTCTCAAGAATTTGCCCTCTTCCTCTGCGACTGTAACCTCATGTCAAAAATGTAGATCCAGATTTGATTAGCAATGGAATTAGAGCAGAGTTTCCTTAATGTTTTTATGTCACAGCCCCCTGAGGAAAGACATATTAGACTACAGACCCCTATTTGTTAAGATTTTGTCCCAGGGATCGCATATGAAAAAGAGGTCTGTTGTTAATTTAGTGTCAAATGGGAATGAAGTGAATTGTGTGTCTGTACAAAATGTAAAAATGAGGATGATGCTGCCGAGAGTGACATCTGGATATGAATGACCTCATACATTTTCTAATTGGAAACAGTTAAATGAAAGTATAAAGTTTTTCTTCATTCTGATGCAGAAGCCATGGATTCCCCTCAGGTACACCTGGGGCCCACTGGGGCCACTTTGACAACCGCTGCATTAAAATATATTATGACAGGAAGTTAGGGTGGGTTAGAAATGTTCTCTGTGGACACTGATCACACAAGAGCAGAGATATATGCTGTATGCTTTAACATTCCTTCAAGAACAGCAGAGGGATTTTCTTGCAGGACAGAAAAGCTGAGAGATATAACTGGCGCCTCAGAGCACAGTCAGTCAAATCTTAGTTGGATTTTACGTCACTTTCTACTGAAACAGTCAACATGAAAGAACTTGACATGCAACCACACACCTTATATTAGGCCTGCTTAATATATGCGCACCCAAATCAGTATCCATGACTGTATAGTGATTGATTTGTATTCAGGATTCACTTGTTATGAAGAACTGCATATAAGAAATGCATATACTTTTCAATGTGACTCCTCCATAGACATCATACTTTGCCTTGTATGAGTTCCTCATCCTGAAAAAAAAAAAAGTCTGGCAACCAACCTGTGAGTAGTTTTTTCTTGTATTCCCACTGAATAGTCCTTTTGAGAATACTAGTGCTGCTACTGATAACCAAAAAATTTATACTGGTGGGAAATCTAATCAAAATGTCACAGAGGAGTCATTTCAGGTTAAGAGCTTCTCAGTCTCATTGAAACAAAAAGTGTGCGATTTGGTTCTTTGCTGCAGCAGTAAACTAACTGCTGTAAAAATTATCCAGATGTGGGCTGATATTGTTGGATTTAACTGGTACAAGCTTTGAAATGTCAGTATAATACTTAATGGTCCTATATTCTACACTTTTCATGTTTTATTTGAAGTTTTGATATCCATATCAAATATACCCAGAAGATGTATTTGTGGTTTTAAGTACCAAAAACTGTTCAGGCTTCTCTCTGTAGCTCTAGCACCAACAGGTTGGTGGGCCAATCAGAAGAGATTGGCTGACTGTTGTCTGAATGGTTGAATAAAAATATAGCAGATTTCAGGTAAACACTCAGAGAAACCAAATCCTGCAAGGCTAGATGGTGAGTCCAAGTGGGCTGGTCTTGGGGCATGACTGAGAGTGGTGACTGCTTTGTTGTGACATCACAAAGCTACAGAAGTCCTGACAGCTCATTTTAAAGCTCAGTCCATGTCAAAAAGACATGGAATTATACAATGGGACCTTTAAAAAATAAAAGCTGGTGCTTATATTCATTGCCTTAATATGAGCAAATTCACTGAAGAATAACAGAATTTCATTGGATAATAAAACACTCAACTGACAAGCATAATAATTAGTGCTTTAGTGGATAAATTGGTTACAATAAATAAAAAGGCAAATATTCACTGTCATTATCTTTTAAAATGTGAGAATGTTTTTTTCTCTGTTTGACATGATTGTAAATTGAATATTTTTGGAGACTGGACTGTTTGTCATACAGAACAACAATCTGAAGATGTCACCTGGGGCTCAGTTTTAACAAAAGACCCATGAGGAAGCTGATTTACTTGTCTGACCCTGACAGATAGACGAGGAAAAGAGATGGATTGGATTTAATAGAAGAGAAGGAGAGTGAGGGGTTAAACGCTGTGGAGTTAGACGAGTTCTTCCTCCATCTGATCTGAACTGCTGTGTGCACTTTAATAAGCACTTTCATTTATATTAAACATGCAAATGTAGCCTTTACAGGGAGATTGATATGCATGGAGGAAACGTGTGCGTGCGTGTGTGTGTACGTGTGTGTGGGTGTGTACCACTTTATCAGGGTCCTCTGTTCATTAGCCCAGTGTAATTGTGTTAGCAGTGTTGCTGGCAGGGCGGGAAGAAAATATCTGTGTGTAAAGGTCACATCAGAGGAGAGATGACATACGGATAGATGACACACACATGCACACAGCGCTCTCTGACATCCTGGCATCCACACACACACACACACACACACACACACACACACACACACACTGCTTCATTCTCAGATGGACATAAAGACAGCTTTGACTGTGCTTTGACTGTGTCTGCCACTGTGTGTTTGGATGCTTCCTCCTGCCCTAAGGTATGCATATGTCTAGATGTGTGCATGTGTGTGTTGGCGTAGGTCTGTGTAGGTGTGCGAGTGGCTGATTCAAGTGGCAGTGTTTAATCAAGTGTGATATTTCTGCTCTGTAAGCTTGCCATCTGCAATGTAACAACAGAAAGAGCAGTTACGTTGTCCTCTGTGCTGTGTGGTGTGTGTGTGTGTGTGTGTGTGTGTTGTACTCATAGTTTCCTTGATATGTTTAAGGCTGCAATTTTGTCGATATTGTTTTTAAAAATATACAGCAACCAATCACATTATCAGATGAGTCAAAGCAGGATGTGCCAAAGAAATCTAGCAGTTAGCACACAAAAAGCTTTGATGAATTCTCACTTCTCCAATGTGATCAAGAGCTGCTGCCTGTGGTTCTCCATGTGAGAACTACTTACCTTCATGTGTGGGTATGTAAGTGCTATGTCCTGTGCAATATTATTTAAGGGTCCTAGTGACATTAGCTCTTTCAAATACCATCATAATATAGTAATAACAGCAGGGCCGAACAATTAGCTGAAATATTATTAAAATTGCAACATAGCCAAGTGCAATATCCAAATCGCAGGGGCTGCATTTTTTTTTTGATACAGGTAAAATGTTTCACAGCATATTGTAAACGAAGCATTGGGTTGCTACACAGATGCTATAAATCATATTCTCTAGGCATAGCGGAAGATGCTTGTTTGGTACAAGCCCCAACAAAAATCACATCATCATCATTTCATATATTTTTTAAGTGAAAATGAAATGCAATTCCAGTCCGACAGAAATCATGACTCATGTCACAATCATAATATCTACCAAAATAATAGCAATATAACTTTTTTTAGCATTGTTCAGCCCTGAATACCAGACAACATTGTGACTGTTTGTTGGTACATGTAGGGTTAATTATCTTTTTTTTGCTCAGAGCCCACTGTCAGCTAAACACCGGGAGTTGGAGGGAAGTGTCTTAAGTGTCTGGCTTGAAGACACTTAAGGTTTGACGCTGTAAACTCTACGAACCAGAAGACTGTGAGGCAAAGATACAGTACTGCATGATGAGAAAGGGACAGGTACACCCTGCTCTTCTAAAAACAACAGGAAGTTGGCTATTGTATTTTGGTCCACTGTTTGGCATGCTCACCAACTGGGTCAGCAGCTGCAGCTGCACCAGTGGCTGTGAGACACACCTCACACCTCTGACATTTACAGTAAGGTACTTAAAAATCCTGAGCACCTGATTATCACAGTTTGAGTCAAAAATACACATTTTTAGATTTATACGCTGCAATAGTGTGATTGTGTCTGATGTCTATTATGAATAAACATCCATAAATCAAAAGACACTACTCATAATTCCAGAACTTATGTTTGATGATGCCAATTTGCAAAAATGTAAATAATTATAGGTGAAAACATGGGTCTAAAGTAGCCAACTGAATGACCCTGATGAAGGCTACAAGCCAACAGCCCACAGCAGAACTCACTCCGTCCATGGCAACGTTATGGTTCCTGTTTATTTCTCCCAAAGGAAAAGGGTGTGGGGGGGGGGGCTTTCTTAGTGCTGCATGGTTCATGCCGCACGAGGAACCATTCAGCACTAGGAAAGGCACTTAAAGGAGGTGGCTGAAAACCACTAGGAATTTACCACAGTATGAAAACTTCCTCTTATGTCTCCAAGAACCCAGCAGCAGGTACATCTCCAAAATCCACCCACCGCTTTTACAATTTTACCATGCTTTGATTTGTAGAACCATAAAGGACCTTCAAATGGCGGTTGGTGACCTGCCAGAGTGGCTGATGGAGTAGGCAATTACCAAAATTTACCAGCATTTGGCTCATGGCTGCTGTTAATTTTTCACTCTTGTAGCTATACTTCACAGGCAAAAGGCTTTCGTCGTGATTATCTGCAGCAGGAGTTATTTTAACCTCTTATTACCTCTTTAAACGATTGAAACTCACTGACTGTGCTAAGATCAGCATTGACAGCAGAGTGTGTCTGCTAGGACCTGCATTACATCATGGCCGCGTCAATGAGTACGTTCAAAGTCAAAGTAAGCCACTTAGGTTTTAATAGGAGTTCTAAAGGCTAAAAAGTGGGGGGAGGATTCATCTTAATTTATGAATGTAATGTAGGTAGTGTAGTATGTTCCCATGGAAATACAGTACTGGATTTTGTATTATTTGCTTAAGGTTTAGGTCATAATTGAATGTACAGTTTCGGCTTCACAAAGAAAAATCTAATTGAAAATGAGACATCCCTCTGTTTGCCATATTAAAGTTGTATTTATCAAAACCCCAGGAGAATGAGTCAACTGAATAGTCTAATTACCACACAGACTGGATGTTCAGCAAGACTGAATGTATGTGTAACATTATAGAGCCCTTAATGGTACAGTAAATGAAGGATCATTGACTTGGAGAATTCACCTCTATAATCTGCAGGGTTTGCTTCAAATGTAAACCTGGAGCGCTGTCAATAACACTTAATTGAGGCGGCTTCCAAAGAGAGCAGCAGTAAATATGAAAGCACCGCAGCATTCGTTCGATTCTACAGTAAACAAGCTCGTACAGACACAGACGGCTTAAAACTTCCATAAAACCTTTCTGTGGTCACAATGAATACGCAGCTTAGGTCAGGGAGCCTATAAATGATATAATAGCTGCAGCTAAAAGAAAACAGCATGCACACTCTGCATACGGCCAGCTTCATCAGTGAGTCTGAACTGTCAAGAACAGGGATTGTGGTTTTGGCTGCAGGGACAGACGGAGCACACTGTGAAGCTGAAAGCATAAAGCAAAAAGTTTAGACCTTACCAATGATCCACAGAACAGGGTACATCCATAACACGAAACATGAAGGCATCATTTGATTTGGTTTAAGTCTGAGTTAGATCTTTGTTTCATTGTAGCTGCGTTGAGTGTTTTCATATCTGTGCTGCACTCTGCTTCCTGTCAATCATCTCACACCTTCAGAAGGAAATTAAAGTCTCCAGGAAACTATGTCTTAAACACGTCTCCCCACAACTTCAGCTTTTCCTTGTGAAAAACTAACCTGAGGAATGTTATCATGGGGTATCTGGGCTTTGGCTTAGAGACGTGTTTTAGCAACGTGGGCATTTTCTGGGCAGAAAGGATCCAGTCTTTTGGAGCTTGACGTATATCAGGGAATGGAAGTCTGGATTCCTCAGCCTTAGTTGGCTGATCCACCACTTTGGTCCAGACTGAATTATCTCAGCAATTATTCATAGTATTGCCATGAAATTTGGTACAGATGTTCATGGTGCCAAGATGATTAAACCTAATGTTATTTTTCTTCTTTTTTTCCTCACCCAGTGATACATCGCAACACTTACGGCAGATTTGCACAGAATTTGTATAGATGCTCATGGTTGCTCTTTTTCTTTTTAGCATCTTAGGGTTGACATTTCTGGTTTTTCCTAACATTTCTGAATTGATTAGAGAGATTAGAATTAGATATACTACCATACAATGTAGTACACACAACAACATCCCTCATATGATTAACGACAACTTTGATGATAGCTAAACTTTTCATTTAGTGCCATCATATGGTCAAAATGTGACTTTGTGTACTTTTGTTTATGACCACATACCTGCAAAATGCATCACATTCCCATCATCCTCGGCTGTACTGTGTGTTCAGTGTTTAGCATGCTGATAGTGGTGTTTCGCTCAGAGCGCTGCTGTGCCTTAGTGCAGCCTCACAGAGCCAGTAGACTGTCGACTTTTAGCCTTATTTTAAATCATCTCTTGCAAGTCTTCCAACTTCATGGAAATGCAGTGTTAGATCACTGAAAGACCCCTTTCAGCTAGGCTGCAATTTATAAGTGATTCACTGAGTACATGTTAACATTTCCATTTTCTTCATTATGATTTTCAATGACATGACCATTTTTCAAGTATATTCAACACCTGGTTGTCTCCACTCAACTGCATCAGTTCAGTGCTTTGTAATTTAAAAAAAAGCCTCCACTCAGTCTCATGCAGGGCAGACGTTGCCAAATCAGTGTGTTTACGTCCCCACCCTCCTAATGGCAAGTGAACATTACTACTAACAGCCCCGGTTTATAGCCAACGTTACAGCACCACCGCTACAATAAAACAGGTTTCTATTGCAGCTTGAGTATAAAGTCTCTCAACCAAGATAGATGGTGATATTCCTCTTGCCTCCAGATATGAAACTACAGTATGCACTTAGTTCCCCATCTGTCTCCACACAGACCTATCAGCAACAGTAGGGAACTCTCAGTCTCTTCTGTTGTCCTTGTGTCAGTGTTTCTGTACGGTGTCTGCTTTTCTCTATGCATGTACACACAAACACACTGACTCTAATGCAGCGATTCACTTCTCCCAGACGGAGAATGAATGGGCTGTGCAGTTTCTTTTTTTTTCTTGTTGTTTCTCTTTCTCCCCATCTCTCCGTCCTCTATTGCTCTCTCCCTCTCATTTTCTTAAACTGCAAAATTGCTGTTCTGCGGTTGGGAGCCAGCTTCGATTATGTACGCCAAATTCCCTGATAAAGAACTGTGTTTCTGCGCCTATTCAAGCACTTAAAGCCCCTCTAAATGGCTTTAGCTGCAGGGTCCCCTCTTTGGAGACTACACACACACACACACACACACAGACACACACACATACTCGCACACACACAGCGATTTCAACACCCATCATGGGAATGATCCAACTGCAGGGTAATTTCTCTTTTTTAAGGTTTGTCAGCACATACACTCTCTTTCCCTCTCTCTCTCTCTCTCTCTCTCTCTCTCTCTCTCTCTCTCTCTCTCTCTCTCTCTCTCTCTTCTTTTTCTCACACACACGCACACACCCACTCTCACATCCCTACCACCTCGCAGCATCTGCTAATACGCTCTCTCCCCTGCTGGACAATTAGTGTGTGTGGCATTGTTTCAGTGTTTAGGAGGGACAATGTTCATGTATTTGTATAAAGGAGACTCTCCTCCTGAGCACAAGGACACCATGTGGCATTTATTCAAACAACCTAAATGGTTGAATGAAGTGCTCATAAGGAGAAGTTTGCGTAGACTGATGGGCTTACAAAGTGCAGTGACTGACACAGAAAACTGCAGCTTACGTCCTCTTCCTGTCCCCTGGAAGAAACCTTACGGTTTCTATCAGCATACACAGAGGTGTTTAATCAATAAGAAGTGCATGTTGAATGAGTAGGCGACAGGTAGACAATAACCAGAGCTGTGTCACTGGGCAACTGCTGAAATCCCCCAGAGAATGTGCAAAATGACATGTTCCTGCACATAAACAGAAACTGACATCCATCCATTGCTAATTTCTGTTAGTTTGAATGAGATTTTGGATAGATGCAACAAGGACTGACTAAACCCAAGTCAACTCAGTCAACAATTCAGATTTGAATCTGTCAACACTCAGCTTTATGGTTTTACCTTCCTTCTGTCAACACCAACTGACCCTCACTGTAAGAGACTTGGTGTACCTTGGTGCGATCAGTTGTGACGCCCAAATCATCACTTTAACTGCTCAACATCTGTAATTTGTGTACCACCTTAGTTGTCTCCAAGACACTGTTTGACCTATGGGAAAATACACTAATTTGCTTTGTTGCTGAGATTTGGAGCGGATCAGTATCACTGACATCCCTCCATGCTAAATGTGAAGCTACAGTCAGGACATGGTTAGCTTATCTTAGCATTAAAATGAGAAGCGACTTTACAATGTAGTTCTTGTATGGATTACACATGCTGTGTTAATGAATGAGATTTAGAGCTGCTGGTAGAGCCAGGCAAGCTTTTTCCCCCTGCTTCTGACCTCTATGCTAAGCTAAGCTAGCTGTACTTTGCCTGCACTCACATTTAACAGACAGATATGAGAGCAGTGTTGATCTTCTGATCCAACTCCAGGCGAGAAAGCAAATAAGCATATTTTTCAAAATGTTGAACCATTCCTTTAACTCTTTTTTGGAACGATCATTATTTTAGAATATGATTGAGAAACAAATATAGGGAAGGTTTCTGCTAACTCCACTTGTGCACTGGGATGGCAGTAAATGGACGTGCGCTCCCTCTGATACACAAGTTATGACCAGTTGTGTAGTTTACCTGCTGGAGAGGAGCTACACCAGGGTCCTGTGATATCCAGCCCCTCCACATGACTTTACCAACTTGTGGGAGCCATGAAAACCAACCTCGTGCATTCACGTTGTTGTTTTTTGTTTTGGTCTACTTGTGAGAGAATAGTTTGAGTAGCTGCTCTGCCACCACCATACACCTCTTTATTTAGAGGAGAAAGTACTAGAAGTGAGTACTAGTGGTGAGATAACATACACACACACACACACACACACACACACACACACACACACCAGGTACCAGTGAATGGATTGAAATATTTGTAGCAACAAAGAGGTTGTGACCCACTCATCACAACCATTGGACCGTGGAGTTGCTGTTGACATCTCTGCAGATAAAGAATAAAAAAAAAACCCAACAACTTTTCAACAACTGTAGTAAAAATCTGAATGATATTCTGTTGTACTGGAGTAGATTGTAGAGTGTTTTTGTGCTGATGTGTGACATGATAGATAGACAAATGATACAAAAACAGAAGTCGACACTAATATTTTTAATTTTATGAACACAAGAATACATCGCTTTTTTAAAGGATATTGTTTTAGTGTATATACAACATATATTTATCACTTTCATCCCTTTTTGACAGTTTCAACCTGTTCCCAGTTCAGCTCCAAGATCATTGAGAGAAAAATCTGCAATAGAAACTTATTTGTCGCTTTCTGGGTCCATTTCTCTGGTTTGTCTACAATTTCCTGTCTAAATGTGCACTACTATTTCCTTCACAGGCAGTGTCAGAAGATATAATAAATCTTAAATATCTGTTGTAAACAGAGCCAGACAGAGAGTCCTCTTTGAGTCATTATGTTGCTCTGGTATTTAGAAATGCATTGTAAAAGCACAGATATCAATTTACACACTTACAGACTTGTACTCTAATGATGTTTTGATTGTGGGGGCATGACTCATCTTTTTTTCCTTGATTGGGAAAACTCTCACTACGTTGCTGCTGCAATCATTATCACCGTCTCCACCTACATATATGAAATTAATAGCAAGTGCCAAAGAGGACCAATCCATACACGCATGAGGCTTCATGATTTAAATAAACCAAACACACCACAAAAATTAAATGAAACTTAATCGCTTAATAACTCCTGAAAGGCCCTGAGCGTGTAAAGGTGAGGTTTTCATTTAATACATCTTACTGAGGAGAATTTTCATTTTGTTTATCTGGTTTGGTGGCACAAGGAGATTGCATGCAGCAGCTAGTTTTTACACCTTGTAGTTTTAAAGGAAAGGGATTGACTTACTGTCAATGCCCGAGGGATGTCATGAATTATTATGAATAAATTGCAGCTCATGTGATTTGTCCATTGCAGAAATGTGAAGACGAGCATGTTGCAGTTGTCAGGTTTTTACTTTATCTGAAAAATCCTTAAATCCCTCCACTGTGGAGAGCTTGGAAACAGAGTGAGTGTATTGTAGCGGAGACTCAGTCAGATTAAGTGTGATTAAGGCTCAACTACTCAGCTCTGTTGAGTGTAGATTTTTATTGCTGTGTTTGAATGAGTGATGGCTGAACTGCACCTGTCGGCTCGGAAAATAAGTGTGTGTGTGTGTGTGTGTGTGAGGGAGACTGTGTGTTTGTTGTTGTGCATGCGTGAGTTTATGTGTCTGTATCAATGGCTGTGTTTAAACCTACGCACCTGCGTAGGTGGGTGGGTTTGTGTGTGTATGGCTGCATGTTTACAAATGCGTCCCTGTATGTGTGCGTGTTTGCATATTTTTCTGAATGGAGTGGAGTCATTGTATCGTCTGCCTCCTCCTGCTAATCCCTATTGTTGAAAAAAACAAAGTGTGTGTGTGTGTGTGTGTTTCAATCTGTGTTAAACCACGAATAATTATTTTACACTGAACGATTGCCATATAACCGAGCAGGGGTGTGTGTGTGTGTGTGAGTGTGCATGCGTGCGTGCGCGGGTGTGTGTGTGTGTGTGTGTGTGTGTGTGTGCGTGTGTGTGCGCAGTGTGATGTTACAGCGATAGTCCACTGGTTTGCCTACCACTGTGTTTGTGTGTGGATGCAGCTGTCTGTGGGGTCAGTGTGTCAGTCGTGGAATGTGACTGTAAATGAACCACTGTGTCCCCGCTGCATGGTGCAGCACAGCAGCCCACATGTGCGCGTGTGTGCGCACACGTACACACACACATTCCAACCCACATTCAGCCTCAGACAAAACACTTATTTTATTTCATTGGATTCACACACAAGTAGAGGCACAGGGTCCAATTAGTTTGGATGACATGGCACATTGTCATCAGAGTCATTCAATTATATTTGCATAAAAGATAAAAAATGACAAAATGCAATTAAAAGACATCATCCTTTGCCAGTTGAGTCCAGAAAACTTATTGTGGGCTTAACTCACCTCAAAAATAGAAGAAATGAAAATTAATGCTCTGTTAATGCTTTGTCTGCCATCGAAATACTGAGTGAAACAAAGAGCTTAATATAAACACAGGTAGTGTCAGAGATTATGGGTTAACTGTTGCAGCTGAGTCTGAACTCATTAAACTATGTTTCAGTTGAGCAAAAATCATCCATTTTAGCAACAACTTTAGCTTTGCAGTTGCATCTCAGTCATGAGTGGAATCATCATGTCCAGTATCTCTGAGTTGAGTCTGAAGGGTGTGTTAAACTACATCAGGGGTTTTCACAGTCGGACACAGTGGCCCCCAGATGATGTAAACAGGAAGTGCAATGTGACTCGCATTTAATAAGCTGTGGGCTAGAACTTGACCCCCATTATTTTTGCCTACATTAGCCTGACATTAGCACTAAATGTATTCTGAATTAACTTTTTGCAGTTTGCAATGTTCCCGTGGATGTACAGACAACTATCGCTGGATTACTCTGATACTGAAGAAAACCTCTGTCTCAGCTCCAACTGCCGACCATGTTGATATGATGATGCAAAGCAGCGACCAAATGACAATAACTAACTACCAGTTATGTTTTTAGAACACTGACATGCAATTGTCCCCTCACCTCAGGTGATAGCTTTGCCTAACCTTTGCTAATATCTCCCTCTGTGGCCCCCCTGGGGAGGTGGGACTTGCAGGTTGAAAACACTGCTCTACATAAAAGGCTTGTATGAAGTTTCTTTTATATTCTCTTTGCAAAGATGCAACTGTGTCTTAAAACAAAGACATTTGATAAAACCATCTTCTCAAATCAGGAAATTTGCCATTAGAACATTCGAATCAGTTTGGTTCTCATTGGTATAGTAAGAAGTAGCCCACTTCACCTTATGACCACATATGACACTTTTTTTTCAAAAGTAATCATGTGTAAATACAATACTAGTTAAACTGCATTTGTCAAGCAGGATATTTTACAGTGTGTATAACTGACTTTGTATCTATTTAATCAAGTTCCTCATCCTCTCCCTTCCTGCTTGTCTTTTCTTATCTCTGTTCGTCTCTTAACAGCCAGGAGAAGGGGATGTGAGTCGACTACAGTTTGCAGTATTAGCACTTGTCAATATTACGCCTTTTGGAAAACGGATACCAAATATAAATTTCCTCACGTTCAAGTGTGTGTCTGCCTGCTGTCCCTGTTCTTATATCTCCTCCACTGTCCTCATTTGACCTGCACTTCGACTTTAACTCTGCTACCATCTGTTGCAAGAATCCCAGAGTCAGAAAGTGAAATGATCAGATCACATTCAGTATGCATGGTTTGTGGTGTCTATTCCGCCGCATCTAAGCAAATAATTTAGTGTGTTGACTTAAGGAGTCTCGTGGTTATGCTTTATCAGATCCCTGTGCACAGCTGCAGCCGAACTTTTCAAATAGACTTTCAAATGTTGCCACAGTCTTTAGCCCTGCAGTCTTTCCAGGTTTTAGGATTAATCACAATGTTATTTAAACAAAAACAAGAAATGACAAGAAAAACCTCATCATAGCTTCTATCAAAAGTTTAGGAATTGTGACGGTAATATAGCATCTCCCTGTTCTCATGACCAAAGACATTTTGTAAGTTTTAACCTCAGCTGAAACAAAGCTAAGCTACATGAAGCATCTTTTACCATGACTTTTAAAGGCAGAATAAGCAATGCAGGAGGAAGACTGTTGACAGCAAACAACAGCAAAACAAATATGCCCTTAAAATATAAAATGTCATCAAACAAATGACATGCACATGAACTCAGCAACATAATCACAGTGGAGTGAAACTAGCGAGAGTTAGTTGTGTGGACTGTTCTTACAAAGCTACAGTGACAGAGGAGAGGACCACAGGTTTGTAGCTAAAGGAAGGTAACGTTACTTGGCGTAGCATTTCAAATTGTGCGTCCAACCAAATCAATCCACCGTGCTACCAAACTTATGTTTTGAGGTCTTCGTGGCTTGCATGTTGTACGGACAAATGGACATGATATGGAGCAAACAAAGAGACAGCAAACTGTTGCTTCAGGTGCTGAGAGGACGAGACGGTTTGCCATAGCCAGCACACCAGCTGCAGACAGCTGGCATATCTTGGAAAACTAGAAAGTAAACCGAACATACGTGGGCAAGTCATTTAACAATACTGAACACAAATTGTGACACACATGCCTGCTTGCTGACTAACGGGTTGGGGTTAGCCATCACAAATATTAGCAAACAAGACAATACATTACTGACCTATTGGTAAAGCTAATGTTTCCCACCTTTCAAGCAGAAGCAGAGTAAATGTTAATGAATGTTGTCAAACTGGGTGATGTGGTGGTCCCAATAAAGGTGCTGCTGCTTGTTACAGCGCCGAGAGCACCTACTCCAGGAATATGAAGCAGCAGTGTTTGTTGACTGATGCACCTAGGGTGCTCTAAACGTGATCGCTGGAAAAATCAGAGTGCGAAGCTGCTGAACATTGCAGCAGCACTACCTCAGGCACCGCATGCCTCTTGAATTTTACACCATGGCCCTGGGCAAAATTCAATAAGTTTCAACTCTGCCCTTTTGATGACCTTCAAAAGCCCCATCAATGAGGTGGCACCTGTCCATTTCATAACATTAAAGAAATCCATGATGGGCAAAAAGGAAGAAAAAAAGGTTTCATGGAGCCAAACTCCTCGTAGTAGTTGAGTTTTTACTATTTTCCTCCTCTTAAGGAGAATAATGCCACTTCCTTCTTTTGTGTTAAACCGAAATACATAATTCACAAATGCCCTTTTCTAGGCTTGTTTCGTTCTTCTTTTGTTTATTTTCCCACAGTTATCTTGATGTGAAAAAGGCTGCAACTAATGATTATTTTAAAAATAGTGAAAATGCCCATTATACATCTCAAAGGCCCCAGTGTGATGTCATCAAAAGTCTCGTTTTAACTGACAATTGATCCAAAACCCAAACATGCCATATTTCCTCAAATAGTGGCCTTTATTTACCTGCTTTTATTATTTTTAATGACCTCTGTTTGATATGTATACTTGGTAGAAGCCACATTTTGATCTGCCCTGTCAAACATGTCATTGGACAGAAACCCTGAATTTCTTAACAAGGCTTTTATTGTGAAACATTTTCAGGCATACCATATGCAACAACAGCTGCATGGGATGAAAGGACGACAAAGTGGATCAGAATGAATGAATCCAATAATTTAGATGAGTTATCCAGAACAACAATGTGTTGAAAGTGGCATGATCATATTGATATTTGGGGACCAGCCCCCATTTGCTCATGTTGACCACGCCCGCTGCCACTATTGGGGACCAGGCTATTATAAGACTCCCGGTTTTTATTTGAGGAAATACAGTATTCACTTTACTTCATTTCGTTTATGACAAATAAAGGCATCAAATCCTCACACTTGAGGAGCTGGACCCAACAGAAATTTTTCTGGAATAATTAAAGTTATCAGTTATCAAAATAGCTGATGATTAGCTGTTGATCGACTCGTTTCATCTCTAGATGTAAAGTTGTGCTATACTTTGCCTCTGCACTTTTCTGTGCACAAGTTCATACCGCTGATCTGATGTAGAGCCTTGGGCTGTCTTCACGTGGTCAGCAAACTGAGAGGCTTTCGCTGCTGAGTTGGATGCAGATTCAGTCCTAAGATCCCAGCTCTAGGCGGAGCAAAAACCAATACACATGTATTTTTTAAAGCAGACTCTGACTAGCTCTGACCATTTCTCCATCTTTATACATTTTGATTAGTTGTGAACTGAATGCACAGGCTTTCAAAGGACAGATGGAAAACAACACTGAAGTTCAAATAAGTTCAAGTGATGAAATAGGTTCAACATTTAAGATGAACTGTACAATCTCAGTGGTGTCATCAGTTGTTTTTGCAGCAGCAAAGCGAATACACCAGTGAATATATATATATATCATCCAAATCCCTCGGTTCACTTGCTTTAACCAAAAGGGTCATGAATGCAGGTGAAAGTACAGAGTGGTTTCATTCCAGCTCATGCCCCCAGCATTTTCTCACTGCAAGTCATCCAGAAAAAGTCTGTTTAAAATAGAAAGGATATAAATGTAAATGTTTATACTTGTGGTTTGTACAGTTGGGCTGCATTTATTTATGCTCTGTGTACATACAGTTTATGTATAGGCTGATATTTGTGCGTGTGTCTGTGTTTGAGTAGTGAATAAGATTGAGTAGCTGCGGGGCGCTCACACATACATGCACACAGACAAACACACAGAGTGAGGCCAGCAGGCATGGATGTGAGCTCCATGCAAAACAAGTGGTGTGTATAAATTTGCTTAAGTGTTTGGCCAAGGTCTGTGGCTGTGTGTGCAATCGATGTGCCAGCAGCAATAAATCAGCTCAGGACAGACCTGAACGCCTCTACAGCTTCATCTGATGTGGCAGGTGGGCTTCAGGATGGCCCTGAGACACACACACACACACACAGAAACAAACAAACACACACACAAACAGTCAGAGAAATGAAGGTCTGGATAATTCAAGGTTTTCTTGGATCAGATAATATGCTGATGAGTTCCGGGAAAATTAATGATATGATTTATCAAGTGATAACATTGTGTCATATTTTTCTGATTAGAGATGGCTTTTCATGATATTTCACAGAGTAACTCCAATAGACCAGGCAATATTTTATATCACTTTCAAAACTTTTGCTATAGAATTACTTTGTGTTGATATATAGTGAAGCATCGATACAGCAGTACGCATTAATGAATAAATGCATGTAACTGAATGACATTACCACACATAATGTAGATGGTGGAATACACATTAATTCCCATATGAATTATCTGTGAGATAAATACATAATGAAAACTGTAAAATGTAAATGTGGCAAAGTTGTTGAGAGCATACAATATTAACATGAATTTCCAAGCTGTTCGGATTAGGTTTGCACAGCAGGAACTTTTTCTGTAGCCCATCAGAATATTCTGTCCCATTTTTCACCTTTTTTTTTTCTTTTTCTTTTTTCCTCATGTACATGTGTCCACAGTCACTTTCCTAACCATTTTCTTCATCCATAAACTCAACCCTTTTCTCCGTTTGATCTAATTCAGGCATTAAAGAAAGACTTTCAAATCAACAACTTGTTTTTCAGTTCAAACACATCCTCTTCTTTTCCTCTCATCTCTTTGTCCCAGTTTAGTCAAACAGCTCCCAACATCATCAGCGCTCAGCTCCACTGGCTGCTAAAGCTGTACGGCCGCTGAGTTCACGTGTGCTGCTTGGTTTTCACTTATTTATAGAATTTGTAAAATACATCAGTCGAGGTTTGATGAAAATGCTGCAAAAATAGCCATTCTTAGTAATTCAATTTCCACTCTCGTGGAGTCAAGAAAATTCCTTGTGTGTATGTGGATGCTTGTTGTGCGGTGATGCATGATATGTGTGTGGGCAGGTCCAATTTATGTCAGTTATGTCTGTGAATGAGTGTGTTGAGACGATGTGAAGTCAGTAGGATCTGAGAGAGTGTGTCCAAATGCTTTTGACCGACTGTACGTGATGTTCGGGGTGTGTGTGTGTGTGTGTGTGTATCCAAGATTCTAACAGTGGCTGTATTGTCCTGATGGGACAGGCAACAGCATCGTCATCTGGGCCACTGTAATCATGGCTGGGCTGAAGATGAAAGACGCTATTGACAAGAAATTAAGTGTCTGAGAGAGAGAGAGAGACAGAGACAGACAGAGAGACAGAGAGAGAGAAAGAATGCAGTGAAAGAGAGGAATGACAAACAGCAGCAGAAATAAGAGACGAGAATACTTTGTGACTAAACTGTGTGTGTACTAATTTCTGACCCAACTGCATTCTGAAACAAGCCTTTGCCTTGTGCTCTGTATTTATATATATATCCAAGCTTTAACCAGTGAACTGAAGTTTGGACAGATCTGCATGTGAATACACAGCTGCTTTAAAACTGTTCCAAATGACAGCAGCCTCTCACTGCAGCCGCTATTTTGTTTTTGTTGTAGACTGACAGTTTTCACATATCCTGGACGGTGACATCAGTAAATGACGATTGATCACACTGATGAACTGTGAAGACTGCGTCACACAACACATAGAGGGCATTAAAGAAACACAAGGATCATGCACTGCAGTGCACATGGCTCACATTCAGAGAAAAATGAATGGAGAGAGGGAGTATTTAGTTGCTTGGATAATAACGTGTGGTGTGGCTTGACAGTCAATTGAAGCTGCTAGTGAAGGGTAAATGAGCAGGGGCTCAGTAAGAGGGACTCTAACTCTACATTTGATTGTAAACTTTGCAAAGTTTGGACAAAAATGTTTCACCTATATTTCTCCTACAGTCACGGTGCTTTTTGCACTAGAACTTTCAAGACTTTACTTGTCCCCCAGTGCATTCTGGGATATGCCCCAGCCTCCTACGACCATGACCCGGATAAGCGGATATAGAAAATGAGTCGATAGAGGAATGGAAAATATATAGATGGTCTGTCTACCTTTTTTTTTTTTTTTTCCTCAGCCGTTTTCATGCCTCCACTCTGGTGACAGCCTGGTGTCCATCCCATTCTCGTGAACGCGATATCTCAGGAACGCCTTGAGGGAATTTCTTCAAAGTTGACAAACTGATTAGATTTCGGTGGTCACTGTGACCTCACAACATGTGTTTTTGGCCAAAGCTAATTCATAATTCATGCACTAATCATGACAACATACACTTAACACCTCTGACTAAATTTTAAAAAAAATCTTCACGACATCTGAGTCTGGACAGACATGGATGCAAACTGCAAGTTGACTGGTTGGTGGGGACATACAGTACAAATTCAAGATGGTCATCTAGTTCATCAGTTTTCACTTACAGCAATCTCTCCCTTCATCTCTACCTCCTGTATATTGAACTGGTGTGAAGCCAAATAGCTTTCACTTCTCTCCCTCTCACTGTCTCTCCTGTTTTATCAGGTTGAACCGGTTCCCTCGCTCTCTCCCCTCTCTTTTTCTTGAGGAAGGGTGCCTGTATTTCTCTGCTCTGTTGGCCTGTAGTAAATATACTACAGAATTCTCTCTGCAGCCCTGCTTGTAATTTATGGATGTTTACCCGCTATCACAACACTGCACATCAGCGGCTCACCCTGTACATGTTTTCATGTCGTCTCCTTTTCCATATGCGTTCTGCATCCACATACTGTTTAGAAATACTGTACTGCTACACATGTTCCTACTGCTTTTGTGACAGGGTGTGTTTTTGTGTGTATTCAAGGTTCATATGTGTTTCTGTGTGTGTGTGCACTTTGTCTGCTGTATCTTTTAATACCTCCAGACAATCAATACGCAGAGGAGCAATGTTTGGCCCTGTCTTCTTATAAAAGATGTACTCCACAAAGTAGTGTGAGCCAAGAGTCGAGAAGTCAATAAAACAAAGCCGATAGTGCCCTCATTTGTTTTTTGGACTTCAGCATCGAGGCCTGTGAGTCTGAGTCTGTGGGCGAATATTAAGTGTCTTGTCATTTCGATACAAACAAATGAATCCTTTTTGTCAGATGTGGAAGCGCACAACACAAGTCCATGAATATATTGACATCTGTGTTTACTAAGATTTTGCTGTTTCTCTTTCTCAGGGCTGGCGGCAGACAAGACTGAGGATCAGGGAATGAGGTTATAAAAACAACAGCGGAGAAAGGAGGAAAAAAAGGAAGGAAGGAAGTCGATTGCTTGGAAACTCCTTTTTTGTAACATCGTACCCTGCAGTCTTATAAGGCGCTGACTGACCCTGCAGAGGATTACGCAGTCAAAGATACACACCAACACCCACGCGTTCACACCTCCCCTCCCCTCACTGCCATGTCCTCCCACCTTAACCCACCCCCTCTCATCCTCCCCGTCTTCTTTCTGCTCCTCTCCCTCTCCATGCCCACCACCTCCACTCCTCCCTCCTCCCCCCTCCTCTCCTTCTCCCCACCCGAAGGAGGTCTCACACATTTGGTGGTCCACAACAAAACGGGTGAGGTCTACCTTGGCGCTGTCAACTGGATCTACAAGCTGTCCAGCAACCTCACCAAGCTGCGAAGCCATGTTACCGGCCCTGTGACAGACAACCCCCGCTGTTACCCTCCACCCGGTGTCCAGTCCTGCCCCCACGAGCTGGTGCAGACCTCTAATGTCAATAAACTCCTGCTACTTGATGCTGCCCACAACCGCTTAATTGCCTGTGGGAGTACTTCCCAGGGAATATGCCAGTTCCTGCGTCTGGATGATTTGTTCAAGCTCGGCGAGCCCCACCATCGTAAAGAGCACTATCTATCCAGTGTTGCTGAAGCAGGCACCATGTCAGGTGTCGTGATCTCCCCGGATCTTTTCGGTGAAGGTGGAAAACTTTTTGTCGGCACTCCCATCGACGGGAAATCTGAGTACTTCCCAACGCTGTCCAGCCGCAAGTTGATGTCTAATGAGGAGAATGCAGACATGTTCAGCTTCGTCTACCAGGATGAGTTTGTTTCCTCACAGCTCAAGATTCCCTCAGACACGCTCTCCAAGTTTCCAGCATTTGACATCTACTACATCTACGGCTTCAACAGCGAGCAGTTTGTGTATTATCTCACCCTACAGCTCGACACCCAGCTGACCTCGCCAGATGCAAGCAGCGAGCAGTTCTTCACCTCCAAAATCGTTCGCCTATGTGTTGACGATCCCAAGTTCTACTCCTACGTCGAGTTCCCCATCGGCTGCACCAAGGATGGAGTGGAATACCGCTTGGTTCAGGATGCTTATTTAGCCCGGCCTGGGACCCGTTTGGCACGTTCGCTTGGTATTCAAGAGCACGAGGAGGTTCTGTTTACTGTATTCGCCCAGGGTCAGAAGAACAGAGCCAAGCCACCCAAGGAGTCGGCTTTGTGTCTGTTCACAATGAGGAGGATAAAGGAGAAGATTAAAGAGAGGATTCAGTCGTGCTACAGAGGAGAGGGGAAACTCTCCCTGCCCTGGCTGCTCAACAAGGAGCTGGCTTGCATCAACTCGGTGAGTGTTTGAGACAGTAGCTCCCAGAGGTGTTTTTGATTTTGTGATCATCCTTAGCTGTACTGATTGTTCAAGGGAAATGCTTTGGTTTGTCGATGGGTGTGCATGAGATTTACAATTGTGAACAGGCCATTTCACATTTAAGTTAGGAGTGCAGTTTCTAGCTCCTGGAATAATACATGTTTTAGTAGGTTTGTGTGGTTTCAGCTTGGACAGCCTGGGTTTACCTCACACCTCGCCAAAAGCATTTTAGTGGTCATGGGTGTAGGGCGTGTTAAAACCAAGCATGTCTGGGAAGTATTCAGTTTGTTTGTCTGTGTAGGTGAAAATACAGACAAATGTTTGGTTGTTAGTGACCTGCTGGGCAGTTTGTTAGTAGTGAGAACATAATCAAAACCAAACTATCTGGAAAAAACAAAACAAAACCCAAAAAAAAAAAAACCCTCTGCAGGAAATGTTTGGGGTGAAGTCCAACATTAGCCTAATGTTTCACTAAAATTTCCAGTAACTAGATACATTACACCCCCATACTCTCACTGCAACCCTACACCCAAAACCAAAATCTCCACCCTGGCAGGATGGCAAATCACCAAAAGCTGCTTGTGCATTCATGTGACTTTCCTTGGTTGGCCTATAAGTGGAAAGTATGAATCTCAACAAATTCTTAAATCCAACAACGTAATATTTTCCACTTTGGTTCGGGCCAAAGCAGCCAAAGTGTAGGTGGGATTGCACATTTAGTGCCACATGAAATAAATGCTGTCTCAGTGGCTTTTCAATCCAGCATTATAGCACTATGGGAGAATGTGGGCAGCAGAAGGCAGTACATTTACCATGATCTCCTTAAGAGAACAGGAGAAGCTATATTTATTCTGAGTGAGAAGATGCGATGTAAGTATATCATTATATGGTTATTCTCCAACATCTACCTGCTGCACATTAGCATGTTTTTTTTCTTCGTTAATCCTTCATCGTCCAACTTTCACAATCCCCCTTTGAGGTTTTTAGCTGCATAAAGATCATTGGTAGTCAGTATGGATCCTTACATACAATGTGATGTGAATTCATGTGAACCTACCAGATGGGACGCCAGAAGAATGAAATGAATTTAATTCCAAGTGTCAAGTACTGTAGGAAGAAATCTCTTCTGACACTGGGAGGGGCTAGAAGGATGAAAACATTTTTCCCATCATTAATTAAATTATTAAAATGTTTCCAACAAGGCTGTATTCTTTTATCCGGAGGACAGGACGGCTGTCTCTCTGAGCTCCTGTCTGTTTAGGAATAACTCTGTACACAGGTTGAGGAAGGCTTGTCTTGTCCTCATAGATGAGCTGGACTAACGGTGCCTGAGAGACATTAAGTGTGTATGTGTGTGTTTCACCTGCTCCCGTCACCCACATGTCTCACAAACACACACACACACACGGCCATGTATCCTCATGAATAATTCACCTGGTCTCACCTTCTGTTATTCAGTCGGTGCTCCATAACAACCTGCCATAAATCTCTGGACTACGCTCCACCTCTCTGTCTCCTTATCTCTCTCTTATCCCATCCTCTCTTTTCTCCTCCATGTCTTTCACTCCTGCCTCATCATTTGCATAGAGATTTCTTTCATTTTGCTCGCCCCATTGTCCCTCTGCACCTTCTTTTATCTTCCTTTTTCTCTCTTCTTTCCTATACCAAACTCCTTTCCTGACCTTTTTTCTTTCTCTGAGCTGTGGCTCAGGTGGCAGACTGGGTTGTCCACTGAACCGCACGGTCGGCGGTTCGATCCCTGGCTACCCCTGTCCATGTGCCAAAGCATCCTTGGGCAGAACACTAAAACCCAAATTGCTCCTGATGGCAGGCATGGCCATTGCTGTGTGTGACTTGTAGTGTGAAGTGATTTGTGTGGTCGATAAGTCTGGAGAAGCACTATATAAATGCAGACTATTTTTACTCTCTTGCTTTGTCCTCTTCAGCTTCTTCCCTCTTGTCCCCTCCTCTCTCAAGTCTTTGCTTTTTCACCATCTCTCTGCCCTCTCCTTGACTTTCCACTGAGTGATGAGGTATAGAGTGACTTAGTGTGTAAAACCAGCGCCTGGATGTGATCTGAAAATGCAATGTGGAGGGAACAGGCGATCCAATGAAAAAAAGGGAAGCAGCTTGACGGGGAATGAAAGAAAGTGGGAGTTGTAGATGAAAGTTGAAGGAGGCGAATAGAAGGAAGGGAAGATGCGAGGAAGAGCATGAAAGCAGACAGATGGAGAATTATTGGGATAAGACAAGTAGATCAGATGGGAGAACACGGGAAAGAAACAAGAAAAAGGCAGGAGCAAGAACAGATAATGATGGACACATATTAGGAAAGAGTGAAGAGAGAGAGAGGGAGGGAGAAAAAGGGTGGAGGAGTAACTGACTGAAGTGTTTTTATCTAGTGCTGTTCCTGTGTGGATAGCGATGCCAATCAGTCAGCCCACCAATTTGGCCCAGAGTGAAACATCTCTACCATGGGATGTGTTGCCACGAAATTTTGTACACACACTCATGGTTCCCAGAGGATGAAGCCTACAATATCTCCAAATTTCCTTGATGGGTTGGAACGAAATGATGTTAAGACATTCGTGGTTCCCAGACAATGTATCCTAATTTCTGCCAGCTCCTCCGAGAAGTTGACATTTGTGGTTTTCAGTGAAATGTCTCGACAAATATTGGATGGATTGCCATGACATTTGGTGTACATTTACGTTCCCCTCATGACAAATTAGACTGACTTGAGTGATCCTCTGACTCTTAATCTAGCACCATCATCAGGTCACAATTTATATCCCTTCAATACTTTGGTTTACGACCGAATACCTGCAAAATTAATGACTCTTCCATCAGCCTCAGCGGTCCTTTGTGTTAAGAGCTAATTAGCAAACATTAGCATGCTGATCATCAGCATCTTAGCATTGTTATTGTGAGCTTTAGCATTTAACTCAAAGCACTGCTGTGCTCATAATACTTTTAGTCCATCAACCAGACAAAGAACAACACTCTCCTGAAAGCCACAGTGTAA
>NW_027273855.1:6330000-6335000 GCF_046630095.1 Trachinotus anak
CAGTGGGGGATTTTCTCAGCTACAGTATGAATGGTGCCTGTGAACTAAGTTTATCGCACAGTGGTATTCATTGTTAACTGTAGCACAAAATGGATAAAATAGATTTACAGCTGCTATAGGCTCATGAGAGCAGAGCATGTGGAGGCTTGGACTTAAAGATGAATGAGGTAGACCTGAAGTGACCTTCTCCTCAGAAACTCAGTAGTCTGACAGAGATTTCCAAGTTGACACTGAGCAGGAATTTTACCAGAAGTGCTGAGGTTTAACAAGCTCAGAAGTGGAGTGTCACATTTTAAAATGAACAGTTCTTATCTGTCAAGAAAAAGCTGGAATTAGATGTGGTGCAACGAGTCACCAAACCCTAAACTCTGCTTGTCTCTGTGTCAAATATCATTTCTGAGTTCACCCACCATGCTGCTCAGAGGGAACTGAATGATGTGAAAGTCCAATTCATATCTCCATAGCTGCTAAACTGGGTCAATAAGCCCACAGCTTCTTCCCTTCATACAAACATGTGCACTGGTCGTCCAGGATACAAACCTCTGCAGCATGCACACAAACTGCTGACCCTGCAGCATATAATGAAGAGCCTAATTATTTATTGATGGGCATTCATGCTGTGGTTGTATGTGTGTTTGTGTGGGTATATGACAGTCATGAATGTATTCATGTGTGTTTGTGCAAACACATTTGTTCATTAATGTGTATTTGTTTCTTTAATTATTCATGGGTTTGTAGATGTGATTGCTGGGATGCACATATGTGTAAGTGTGTGTGTGTGTGTGTGTGTGTGTGTGTGTGTGTGTGTGTGTGTGTGTGTGTGTGTGTGTGTGTGTGTGTGTGTGTGGTGTGTAAAGCAGTCTGTCCCAGCTGTGTTTGGGTTTTCCTGCTAGCTGCTCAGCAGGCAAAGGGAGATGAGATAAAGCTTATAGACATCTCTTAGCTTCATATTTTGGTGCACAAGTGTAAAGATGCACGTATACATATACAAATACACACCCGAGACAGTAAACAGCTAATATTGAAAATATGGAGAAAAAAAATCTAAGTATACACTACACTGACTGAGCTCTTTGAAAAATCAGCAGCATGTCCTGTATCTCCCAGTTATTTAGTTTTTCCTTTATCTGTCTTAAACATGATTTTCCAGAAGCATCATTCTTGTTGCAGTCGTACTGTTGTTGAGCAGAATGGGAAATTTTGCTCAACAACAGTACGACTGCATCAAAAGCCCTGCAATCACTTATTTCTCTGTTAAATTGTGCATACCACATCATCTCAATGTGTGTATTCTCATGTGCATAAAAGTGTATAGTTGGCGCCTGTATTGTCAGCACACATCCCCCTGTGTCAGTCTGTGCCTACTACTCTCACCATAAAGCATTATTTTACAGGCTCCCATATTTGGGTGAATCCATGTAGTGGTCTGTAATAATTGGATTATGGCTGTCAGGAGAGGCTTTAGTTCAGATTACACAGATTACAGTCTGCAGTGCTCAGATGGACAGCATGGCTTAAAAAGCATCATCTGGCTCATGTTACATAGAAAGAGCATTTTGGTGGACTCACAGCCGTGATGTTTGCCTACATTTGGTAAATGTAGGCCAAAAGTAGCAGATGTGTGAATCTATCTATCATGTAGACCAGTGTTTCCACTATATACATGTTGCAGCGGCAGCCCACCACTGTGTCATGAAGTCGCAATTACATGACTCGGAAGAGGGCTTTTAATTTGAAACAACGGAAGTGGAGACAGGTTGTGACACCTGGCCGAGTTGAGAGGGAGAGCGAGAGAGAGAGAGAGAGAAGAGAGAAACAAAGAGAGAGAGGTAGATTTAACTAGCTATCATTAAGGTAGATTTATCACCACTCAGGTACACCAGACCTGGCCATCAGGCGTACCCGCATGAGTGATCCTGTCTACGTGTTCCCAGGACTGGGCTCATTTTTGGCTCTGACTCTGACCTGATATTTGATATTGACAATACTTATTAGATTGATCTGTTTGATCTGATGATCTCTAAATATGTGTATATGTAGGCTATATAAGTTACCAGCTGAAGACTCCTGAATATGAAACACCTTATTCTCCCTGATACAAATACTGAAGGTCCTGGTTCAAAACTATGAAATTGGCAAGTTTAAAATTATTGACAGGATGTTAATTTAAGATCAACTGCAGAGAGTGTAACGATATCCGGTAGAGAGATGTATCACTGTTGGAGTTGTTACAAATACATAAACAGTCAGCCCACTTGCGGTTGCACAGTGGCGTTGCAGAGTGACGTGTCCTTCACAAATGATCTTTGGCTGAGTGCAGACAGCGGCTTGAGGAGGGAACACAAACCAGACAACAGACACATTTAATTTTTGCCTGTCATCAACTTTCTCACAGAATGAATGTTAATTAACGACAGATGTTATGATCTGTCATTTTGGTGGGAGCGATGGTCAGTGAGTGTTTGGCTGCTCTTTGCTTTGAGAGAAATGATTCGACAGCAAACTCGTTAGCGCCTGACTGTATCTGAATCGGTGTCCTGTGCCAGCCCAGGTTTCAGAACTCAAAGTCACTTATGATGGTGAGCCCGGCCCATTTTTCACACTCAACAATAAAAACTAAAAAAATACAGGGTAACAAACTATTGTGAGCTTCAGATTACAAATTTGTATCTGACTCAAATGCAGCGAAGACATGCACTGTAGCATCAAAGTTTTGATGTACCTGCCGGCAAAACTGTCATGCTTGTCATGTTTTATACAGAAGCGTAATGCATACACTAAAGAAAAAAAATCTTTTTTTTCAAAATTAACCAGATCATTATCTCAGAATTCAGAGAAAAGTAGAAAAAAAAGTTTACTTTACTTTGTTTACTTTATTCCTTCACTCCCCTTAACTTTTGTCTCAAAAGTTCAGCTGCAGAGAAAACTTACAAACTTACACCAAACATGAGCAGGAAGTAACATTTAAGGATTGTTGATGTGGAGAATCTTCTGCTTATATTTAGGTAAAAGTCAATGAGAGCCTCATGATTCCATGTTGAATTACATTACAAACATTACAAACACAAAGATGCACATCTACAGCAGGCAGAGGGCTTAAAAATTGCATCACTGCTGTCAACAAATGTTTACTGTGCCAGAAAAACAACACGCTGCACTGGAGCTTTCAATGTGGAATTAGCAGAGTTGCTGGCAGAGGCTATCCAGGGTAAAGCGAGCTGCTGTCCCACCGTGGCACATTAACCTATATGGCCAACTGACACTCGAGCGCTGGAGCTAAGCCCACTCTTCCCACAGATCTCTGTCTCTATCTCGGTGGGATTCCTCTGCTTTGTACATTTAGTTTTTTTCTCCACACCTTAATGAAATTATGACCCAGAAAAGTTTCCCAGTAGAGGTCAGTCTTGCCAAAACGGGACTGGTGGGAATTTTAAATGACGCTCCACCTTGTTTTTGAATTCACCAGTGTGGCGCTTTAAGCAACAGGCTCACATTCATGATTCAGCCTCCTTGTTCTCTGCAATGAAATCAGCAATCCAAAAAGAGTGTTTCAAGGTGTATTGAGTGTGACAGATAGAAGCTTTGAAGCTGCATTGAATTATGGAGGAAGAAATTTAGACAACTGAAGAATGAAGTGATTATTGCCAGACCTGGACTGTTCAGTTCACGTTTTATGTCTTACCTTGCCTTTCTTCCACTTATGGAGAGAAAGAAAAGAGAAGAAAGAAAGGGAAACAAATTGGAAGTTGGAATTTATGGGAAAATGACAGGGTTAAGACCGACACATGATTATGTGCTATTCAAATCAAATACAAACAAAATCATCCACTGGTTCTGTGATCTCTGTTTTCACACACATACACACATCTTCACACTTCAGGGTTGTAGGTCAGTGGAGTTTGTGTTTTTTGTTTTTTTTTATCAGAATTATGTTTCAGCTCCACACATCTGTTTTCAATCGGGGCGGGGGGCCGGGGGGGGGGGGGGGGGGGGGGGGGTGCAAAGGAAATGGAGACAAAGAAAGAAAGATAAAGGAGAAGAATGAAAGAAAACATTGAAGGAATCAGAGAATGAAAGAAAACAAGACGTGAGTATGGGTATGGAATGACTGAACCAGCAGAGTAAAGAAACACTGTGGAATAAATCTAGCTGCAAAATAAATGTTGATCTCCTGGCATTCCAGCTATTCCTCTGACTCTGACCTATGGGGCTGAAGGCTCTGTCTCTCTTTCGCCTGCAGCTTTTCGTTCCACCAGAGCACATCTCCTTGCTGCCAGCCTCTCCTTCCATCTCCAACTTAATACTCCTCATTTCACCCTAGCCAAAACAACAGATGCCGAAATGTCGAAGTGCCTTCCCTCCACTTGTGAACTTGCAGAAAAGTAAAAAAACATTTGCCAAAAAAAGGAGAAAAACAAAGCAGCAGGCCAGTCCTGCCTTGTTCTGTATGCAAAAATCACAACGAGACATTTTAATAGACCAAATTGTGCGAGTGCCCAGTTCTCTTATTGGCCTTTTTGCTTGCAGAAATAAAACCAGTTCCATCAAGACAGAGGCATTTAGAAACAGTTCTGCATGATACTACTGTGTGAAGAGAATGTCTAAACATGGTTTAAAATCAGCTGGGATGGATTTGCAGATAATCTGACAGATTAGAAAATATTTTTTTCTCCTATTATTTTTGTGTGGATTGGTATATTGTATTGCAATATTTATCTGTAGTAAAAACTATATATTTTTACTCCCAGAGATATTTTTCCTAGTTATAATGTTACTTAAAAACTCAAAGGAAAACTCAAGCTTTGTAGGAAAAGGATAACTTCATTATGAAACCTACCCTGTGGAGTTTTTTATAATCACTATGTTTAATGCTTTGCCTTTATTATAAAGCATTTGTGAATGTGAATAATTTAGTATTTTGTAACAGCTAAATATATATTTTTTACAATGGTTATTCACCATCATGCTCATCTCTGCATTTATACATCACCAGGTGATCA
>NW_027273855.1:6337500-6385000 GCF_046630095.1 Trachinotus anak
GCCCACTGAGAGTCATTAACACATACATACAGGTTAATTCTCACTTGCCCTCCCATGCTTTTAACTAGTCAAATGAACTCAATTATACTTGACAATCATTTATCTCTAATAAGTTTAACACACATATATTATGAAGTGCATTTTGCAAATGTATGAACTGTAACAGCCTGCAAGTGTGTGTCAGTGTAAAGAAAAAAAAAAGCACAAAGACATAGAAGGTTAATGCAGTTGCAGTTTTACAGTGGATGTGTGTGTGTGTGTGTGTGTGTGTGTGTGTGTGTGTGTGTGTGTGTGTGTGTGTGTGTGTGTGTGTGTGTGTGTGTGTGAGAGAGAGCTTGCTGGGGGTGGGTGTGTTTGGTGTAACTGTGGTAATGCTGGTAACATGTAATTCCCAGTGCTACGTCTTCTGAAACCACATCACGGTCACTGAGTTAAGCACACGCTTAATGGACAATTCATAGGGCTGAGTTCAAACTCTCTCTCCCTCTCCTTCTCCCTCTATCACTCTCTCTATCGCTCCCTCTATCGCTTCCTCTCTCTTCCTGGGTTGTGGCTCATTAGTGGCGACAAGAGCACTGTTGACCCTTAGCCTGTCCCTGTGTCTGTCCCCTCTTTCTTCCACTTTTCTCTCTCTCCCACTCTCCTCTCCTCTCTCTTCATCTCACTTGCCCCACTCTTTCCCTCATCACCCCATCATCATTCACCCAGCAAGAGTTTGGCAGGGGTCTGTGTGTTCGTGTGTGTGTGTGTG
Organism: Trachinotus anak; assembly: GCF_046630095.1. NCBI lineage: Eukaryota > Metazoa > Chordata > Actinopteri > Carangiformes > Carangidae > Trachinotus > Trachinotus anak. Next base: position 6,338,252 of record NW_027273855.1, read on the forward strand.
TGTGTGTGTGTGCGCGTTGCCAGGGGCCAGCCTGCGCCTGTGTACAGCAGAGGTCTTCGGCAAGGACAACACAGGGGACTCTGTCCTTGTCTAACCCCCTGGAAATAGAACAAAGGTGTGTGTGTGTGTGTGTGTGTGTGTGTGTGTATGTGTGTGTGTGAGATAATGCTATGTACAGTGTCCTGAGTATGAGCTATAGCTAGTAATAATAATAGCACGGTCAGTAGGCCAACAGGGACAAACTATATGATGCTTATAAAAGCACTAATAAAAGACCAGAGCAGGTCACCTTATGTTCGGGGCACAATAAAAGATTATTACACTGATTTACACCAAACCTGTATAACCATGCAGGTCAAGGTACTGAATTCACTGACTGAATTTTAACATGAAAAGCGAGAGTTTCGTTCAGAGCAATATTTTTAGTTCTTTTACAGCTGTTTGTGTTTGACAATATTTAACATTTTAAGGGTTTTTTCCACTTTTTTTAACTGGAAGAAACTGGATCCACTGGGCTGACCAATGTGAAATGGACATGGGCCCAATTCACTCATGTCATTTCAAGTCTAAAGTCAGAACACTTAGCAATAACAGGCTAGGCTAGGCAGCTAACAACTATCTATAAACTAACCAAATGAATGGGATGAATTGCATTTATGGGCTATGAGTGAGAGAGGCTGTTCCTGTGTGATGCTCTCTCGCTCACACAGATCAGTCACTGGTTGAACTGATCAGGGATGAGATAAGTGCCACAGCAGCTCAGAGCCATGTGCATGAGTCATTTTCTCTGTGTCCGGAGCAACAGGAACATCAGCTAATGTCACCGTAACTTTGGCTGCCATTGTCACAGCGGACAGACCCTGTGAGTGGCACTTTCCACCGACCGCCTTCTGAATTTACTGACTGACTCCACAGAGGAGGAGAAAAGCTCACATGTGTCTTGAAGAGACAGATGCATTTACACCTGTTTGACATTTAGGTGTGTTTGATGCAGTCTGTGGGATTCAATCTGTCTCTAACGCGTCTCGTATCTCACACAGGCAGTGCACTGTCAGTGGGGTTTTCATTGGGTGTTTTCTAGGGATGCACTGTAATGCTTCACATATTAAAAATCTTTTATATACAAAATCGTGATCAATTGGATTTGATCTGCAGTCACAGACAAAGGTTGGATGGAAGCCCTTTTATTTAAATTTTAGCTTTTGAGTCACTTCCATATCGGTGGCTGAAAACGCTTCAGTGTCTCCTCAATGAGTCGCTGCGGAAGAATGATAGAGTGGGCCGACTGTAGGAATTACATGTCTACAAGGCACACAACAGCTAGCAGATGTCAGGTCTGTGTGAGGCCACATTTGTCTGCAGTGAAAACACGTCGACTGAACGCTCCACTGTGCCTCAATCTCAGCTGTTGACTCTACGGTAATGATGCAAGTCAGGCTAAACATAACAAACCATTAGCGTCCTCAGCATGCCGGCTACAGCGCTGGGAAGATGGCGATCTCACTTGTGTCTGTGCGAGCTCCACAAACACCGGGAATGCAGATTAGTTTACAAGAATGGGATGCCTGGTGTAAATAAATCCAGGCCAAATGATGCTATTACGAGCTACTATTATAAACAATTTTTAGTCCGGTTGTGTTTCTTAAAACTTATTGTCTATACAGAAACTAAATAGCAGGCCTGGACTTTTGGTGGATCAGAACACGAGTGGTTGTGGCACAGATATTCACTCGCATTGCTTCTAACCATCATGACACATATGGGTTTTTTTTCTGCCCCATAATGTATCTGCATCTTAAAGGAGCATTTAGCTATTTATCTCAACCATCATGTGACCTATAAATGCTCACAAACCAAGGATCATCATGTGATAAAGGGTGGAAGGAAAGACTGGAAGAAAAAGAAAAAAAATTAAAGTCTCAGAGAGCTGCAGGCATGTGAAAGCAGAAAAAAAAAAAAGAGTCACCCTCTGGGAAGGACATGATTTCCCACCGGTCAGCCTCTGTGAACCTTAAAAGAAAAAAGAAAGGGATGAGGGAAATATGTGACCACAGAGAAGGGAAGGGAGGAAAGAAGAGGTTGAGCAGGGAGAGGAGAGGGTAGGATGGGACAGGAGATGGAGAAAGAGAAAGGAAATGAGTGAGAGAAATGAATAGAGGTCTGGTTCTGGTCTGTCTTTATCAGAGGAAACAAGGGGGGGGGTTGTATGGCCCAAGGCCAGGGTTCATACTGTCACTGAAGCATGGCCATCTCTCTCTCCCTCTCTCTCTCTCCCCTTTACTCCCTCTCCTGCCTTACTCTCTCCCTCTCTTGAGCTCTACTTCTCTATCCTTCCCTTCTCTCCTCTTCTTCATATCCGTCTCCATCTTCTCTGCATCACTTCACTTGCCTTCTTTTCGTTTTCTCGCTCTTGTTTTTGCCGCCCTTTGTCCTCCTTTCTTCCTCTCAAATTATTCGCAAAACAGTTCCAAAATTGAGAACATGTTTATGTAAATCATACAAAAGCCAAAGCATTGTGTGTGTGTGTGTGTCTCACTCACTTTGCCTCACTTTATGTCTTTGTTCATTGAAGTTAAACTTTGCTGTGTGTCTGGCTGCCTTTGAAAGTCTGATAGAAAGCAGACAATGTCTGCCACAGGCATTTTCTCCAACTTTTTTAAGCCTGCAACACACACACTCACACACGCAAACACACGTTCCCTGACAGCTTTGCTGTTTTGGAGGGGTGGGGTGATTGATTAGTCTCTATGGAGACGATACGTCTTGTAATGAACAAGAGAAGGCTGGCATGTTAATTTGTGTAGTGTGGGAGGCTCTATCGTGCTCGTGTGTGTGTGTGTGTGTGTGTGTGTGTGTGTGTGCTTTGTGTTTCCTTCTGCATGTGTGGCTATAAGGATGGAATGGAATTGTTCTTTCTTCTTAATTTTGTGTATCCACAAATGTAGTCGCTTCAGGTGTCAGTTTTGACATGAAAATACTGCAGTGGAAAACGATATAACAAAATGTGACAAATTGCAATGGACACAGACTTAACAGAAGAATCATGATGTACATGAAGCATGTGACTTAAACTAAAGATCTTTCAATACCATTTTTTTCTGTCCCGATACTGATTCCAAGACCTGAACTTATGTATTGGCTGATATTGGGTGCCAATCCAATACTATTGTTTTCAAAAATCGTTTTTAAACACTTATAACAAGAACAAATACATGAATGTCATAGACATCTTGTCAAAATTTCAAAAAAATCAAGGAATAAATAACAGTAACTACACTAGTTGCTTTGACACGAGTGCCACCCCTCAAATTTAAGGCCTAGCATACTGTACATGTTGCCTTTTCATTGGTTGGACATCCCACTGTAACATGTTGCCAAATTTCTGAAATTTTGCCCACAACGAACATTACACTATTGACCAAAAATCAGTTCATCTTCGCCACTCTATAACAGCAGTTGCCAATGGCTGCACATCAGCAAAGAAGAATTGATTTCTGGGAAAACTGACGTTTTATCTAGGTCTGAAGCTATAAAGTTAATTGATAAATTACGGTATTGGATCAGTGCATAGACTCATGTACTTGCCGATACCAACCCAGTATTTCCAATACCAGTGTTGTTTTCAGAATATCTCCAGCATCTCCAGTCAGACCTCTTCTCTGACTCCAAATAGCAGCAAATGAAAACAACAGATCAGTGTGGTTCCTCAAATTAATACATTCTATCTATCTAGCTATCTATATGTGATGATTTAATGGCACCCAACTGGAGAATTAGTGCCACTAGCCGTTTATCTTAGTGAACCAACCACCTTGTAAAAATTTTATAACAGTATTAGAGCGGAATGTACATTAATCAAGATTTTATTTTTGCTGATTTTCTGTAAACTCTATAAATTTAGACTATACTTGGATAGAAATTCACTCTGTTCTTTAGTGTGCTTCTCTCTAGTGTGTATTTGGTTGTGTATGAATTTGCATCCGTTTCATCTCCTACCACAGGTGTGCGGACTTGAAGTCGTGTATTTCCTAGTGTGTGTCATGGCATGTTCATGTCATGAACATACTGTGTGTGTGTGTGTGTATGTGTGTGCGTGTGTGTGAGGTCGTCACAGTTAATACAGATGCTGTTGATTATCTGTGTTACGCATGTCAGAAGCAGGGGAACCTCTGATGCGTACATAGCTATCACATTCTTTTAATGACATGCCTATTACACGCACACACACGCGCGCGCACACACACACACACACACACACACAGTATGTTCATAAATCAGGCGTGACATATCAGTATATCAGGGCAGCGCCGTGCCTATATGAGACACTTTGATTATGATATGCTAATCTGACCTATAATTTGCTTCACGTCATTCTTGTGTCATCTCCACCAGTGTCCTGCTCATGTGCTCGCGCTCCGCTCCATGTTTATTCCAGTCCCATTTGATTTACTCCTTTCACTGGCTTGTCTCTTATTAGAAACTACACTGGTGAAGCTATATACAAAGAAATCAATACTTAAAACATTAGCAAACAACTGTCGGTTCATTTGAAGCATGCTGAGATGCTTGATTGCTTGGGTTGGCATCATGTACAATGAAATAATCAAAGGATGTAACAGAGGGGAATCCACCCATCATGGAAGACTTGACTGCCTACTGGTTTGATTGTGCTTCATGTCCTTAATGAAAGACAAATATAACTGTCTCACCTTGTCTAAAAAATGTCCAAAAAAAAGCGAGATGAGGAAACTGAAGTTAATTTTCCCGACGACGCCCATTAATTTCACACCATTTCTCACTAAACCTGCAGCGGCTTGGCTTCACTCCAGCACTATAAAAAGTCTACTAAGTGCTGGTGAGATCGAAAGCCTCCCCCTTATTTAAGAATTAATGTTAGTTTAACAAGAGAAAGGAGGAATGTTAATGCTTAAGTTAATGGCTTTCTCTCCTTCTGCCCCTCCCCACCTCCACCCGTATCCCAGCCATTGCAGATAGACGATAACTTCTGCGGCCAGGACTTCAACCAACCTCTGGGGGGCACCACGGCCATCGAGGGCATCCCGCTTTATGTGGACAAGGATGACGGCATGACCTCTGTGGCGGCCTACGACTACCGCGGACACACTGTGGTGTTCACTGGCACTCGCAGCGGACGCATGAAGAAGGTAGGCGTCCCGGAGTGTGTGTTTGTGTGTGTGTGCCCAGTTTGCTCTTTAAAGCGAAAGCACCGTTGCTGTCGTAAGTGTGAAAATGTTGCAACTCTATTTTTGATGGCTCATGGCTGTAACATTTATATTAACCTTGGAAAAGGACGACGAAGTCTTTACACAGGCAAAATCCAATCACCATGTAATCCTGTGACTCTTTTCAAAACCCACAGTCGATGAATTGTCAAAAGATATCACAGGGAGGGGAAGAATGCACAAGACACAAGATTTTCACCTGACAGTGACTGTTGTGTTATTTTGTTGTATATTTTCTGCCTTTTGTCATTTAGATGCTTCTTACACGTTGTGAATGATGTGAGACATAAATTACAGCAATAACTGACATGAATCTAATAAAATGTGACTAATATGGTGATTCAGACGCTCCTGCTAAAGTATAACATGGTGTGTGTGTGTATGTGTGTGTATGTGTGTGTGTGTGTATGAGAGAGAATGAGAGAGTGTGTGTGTGTGTGTGTGTGTGTGTGTGTGTCTGTGTGTAAGAGAGGGAGAGAGGGAGAGAGAGAATGAGTGTGTGTGCGTGTGCGTGCGCGTGTGTGTTTCATGCACTGCAGAAAACCATTTTCACTTTGGAACAATTTTGTGTCATTTTGTGATGTATTTTCAGTGGTCATTGGTTTTGGCATCGCTGACAAATGGTTTTGTCATCAGAAATCTCATTGCAGACATCAGCTGTGAAAGTGCATATGCGTGCGTGTGTATGAGCATGTTTGTGTGTGTGTTTGTGTTAATGGCATATTGTGTGTGTTTGGTCTTAAAATGGCTTTTTCACTGTTTTGTCATTGCTTCCAAACACAGCAGATAAGACATGCATACCTTTGTGTGTGTGTGTGTGTGTGTGTGTGTGTGTGTGTGTGTGTGTGTGTGTGTGTGTGTGTGTGTGTGTGTCTTTTTTGAGTGATGTGTGGAGTGGAGCTCATGCTGCTAGACCAACTGGAGCTGTGTGGGTTTTTATCTCGCTGAGTGCTATTTGGTGGTCCAGTCACTGGATTGTCAAGAGCCAGGAAGTGTTTCCGAGTGGTTGTAAGGTGGGTGAGGATGATTTCTCATGTGTCTCCTGTGTAGCTTGGGTGAGAAAATCCCATGTTTTGTATGTGTGTGTCGGCTTGTGTGTTTGTTTCTGTGTTTACAGGAGCCTCAAAATCTAGTAGAAAGCAGTAGTAGCAGTTATTTCTCATCATATTCAGCATACACACAGCATGCAGTCTCTTTGTGTGTGTGTGTGTGCCTGTGGATTTACAGTATGTGTGTGCGCTCCTGAAGTACCCCTGTTGAGTAGACCGCACAGTGTGTGTGTGCCAATCAGCTGCTCCTTCATCTGATATCCGACTGAGCAGCTTCTGTGTTTTCTTTTTCTGTGTTTTTCCACGTTTTTTCCTCAGCAGGGCTCCTCAATACAAGTGTGTCCATGTCACAAATACTCTGAATAAAACAATCACCTGAGGATAAAAATAATTGAATAAATGCATACACAATACAAAATAAATAAAGAAATGTTACGTGCGCATTTCACTTTAACTTTGAAAATTGTAGAGAATCTTCCTCAGAGTTTTTTTGCTTCAAGTCCGCTGTCATTTTTGCACGCGCTCGTGTCCTTTATTTCAGATAGTGATGTCTTTGTGTGGAAGTCTTTGTGTTTACATTAGACTTTCTGTCACATTCTATTAAACCAAACTAAAATACACAACTGCTACAGTGTGACAGCTTAAGCATTATGCCTGTGTGTTACTGTTGCAGCAATGCTGCCGTCAACTGCTTTCATATAGGCCATGATAATATGCACAACACATTCGCTCGCACAGACACACACATGCCTCCTTACACAGCTTCCTGTCTCTGGTGTTTTGCTAAGTCAAATGAAACCTAGCCCACTAGTCCTTGTGCCTGACCCCTGGACTGTGTCTGCCTGCGTATGTGTGTGTGTGCGTGTGTTTGTGTGTGCAGACAGTTGATTTGTGTGTGTGTTGAGTGTGTGGGGTCAGCAGATCCTGGATGATATCCCGCTGATCGGAATCCCATTTCCTCTCAGCCGGCGTGTCTTCCTGTGCTCAGGGATGGAGGGAGGAAGGTGAACGCGGAGGTGGAGGCTGCTGGTGTCCTCACACAGATCAATGCAGATGCTGCAGTCACATGCAGTCGTCTGTGCGAGCAGGGAAATGGCGACACAGGATGACAATTAGTGTAAATCAACAGTCACTCCAGCTACAGTTTATGAGGCTTTTATTTTTGTTGGTGCCTGGTAAGTCTTTCCTCTAATATAAGAGGTGATTAGTCTCAGCTTTAAATCAGATCTTTCCAAATAAATGGGAAAGCAACTGTTAAACGACTGAACCAGGTTTGCACAACACAAAATTTAAGGAGGAGGAAGAAGGGAACAGAGCGGGGATTAGAAGAAAGAAAAAAAAAAGAGAATGAGGCAGAGGCAGATGGAGAGAGATGGTTACAGGCTGTGTGGTTTTATTGCTATTCATTGGGAGTTAAACTGTGCTCCTTGGCCTAATGAAATGTAAAGCTGCAGCATATTGATGTCTGCACGCGCGCGCACGCACTCTCATTAGAATTCGTACAGTGCGACTGTTGCTAAATGTGTGTTTGCCTGCGTGAACATGTCTCGGCTGCTAGACTCCCTCTATTGATTGATCTATGAATATATAATCACGAGTGTAAATCTTAAACCCAGGCAGTCCATTGGACAAGTGTTGGCATCTTTGTGTGTGTGTGTGTGTGTGTGTGTGTGTGTGTGTGTGCGTGTGTGCGTGAGAGAGAGAGTGACAGAGAGAGATATAGCTGTGACGTAAGCCAGTGTAAATCAGTGGTGCTTTACATCAGCATGACTAATCAGAATGCCTTGACTGACTAAGCACACAAGCATGTATGTGCAACCAAACATTTCCATTGCTTTACAGGTTTTCACTCTGCGTGTACGGGCTAACACTGTTGTAACAGTTGCCCTTGTAGGCTCCAGTTCAGGCTTTTTGAGTTCTATCCAATTAGCGCTCAGTTGGTAGTTTCTTCAGATGCTATTTATTGGTTTGATGTGGCACAGTGGAAGACATGTGATTAAGAGCCCCGTGTCAAAGTAAAGGCTCATTTCGTGATTTAATGGCGCAGTATGGCCTTTGTTAGGATAAGGTTAAAGAAGAAAAAAAAAAGCAGACGGTGACAAAATACTGGCACCACTGTACTTCATGCAGTGGATGGAGAATATTAACTGATGAATTGATTAGTCAGGTTTTATTACAGTAGATAACCTTTAGCACGTGTCATGTATTACAGTGGACGTGCTGTGTAATATGTGGAATACATGATAAAGAGAAGGTTGCAGGATATTGTAGCTACAGTAAAATGTTAAGCTCCTTTCAAATTGGACTTTTTCACACCAGAATTTAATAAGTGAGTGTTGGTTTTAAATGAGACTATAAAGTCTTTGCTCAACAGTGGCCACTGTGGTCATAGGCGGCAACAAAGGGGTAACGCTAAATGCTAAAACACAGAGCCCCCAGTGTAAGAGTCATCACCCACTGACTACAGAAACACTAGCAACATATACAGAAGACTCCATGCCCGCAATTCAAGTCAATAAATCATAGTTTATTTGAAAACACAATAAAACCTAAACCAAAAAGAGTCTGGAGGCTGGCCAAAAGGAACAGAAGGAATGGAGGGAGTCTGGGCCAGCCATAGGACCCAGAACCAGCCTCCCTAACTAACCCAAAATAAATAATAACTAAACGGACAAACAAAAACCAAAAACTGACATACCAGACCTCCATCCATAAAGCAAGAGAACGAACAAAAGAAGGTCTGTTGGCTGCTTGCGTGCATCAGAGAGAGAGATCCCCCTCGGCTCCAGCCTCTCTTTAGTAGGCTGTGGTGAGCAGGGCCACACACTCAGTGTGGATCCGGACCACCTGAGGAGAGGGAGAAGAACAGACGAGATCAGCTGAAAGCTCTGGAAAAATGTAGTAACTGGACCTTCAGTTGAAATGTCTCAGAACTGACTGCACTTCTTAAAGTGGGCTAGGCTGTACAGATGGATGTAGGATGTAGGACATACAGTATGGAGGCTGGGTATAGGGAACAGTTTGTAGTACACAGGATGCTGCCTTGTCACGCAGTCTGACAGCAGAACAGCCGTCGCTCTTCCAGTCAGGTCTCATGGCTGCCAGCCAGCAGCAGCAGCATATACAGTATATACGATATATATACTGTTGTTCTTTGCTCAGAACCTCAAAGTCACACATGATTGCATTTTTCTTTTAAACACCACAGTATATCTCTTCATAGGGTGACATGGTTGGAGGTTGGGTACCGGTTTTAACAGCATGGATTTGCACTGTGGGCTGCCATGTGCACCGTTTACCAGAAGCCTTCCAAAAAAAAAAAAAAACCTTCCTCAGATCTCAGTAAAAACCTGGAAATCCTTTCATTCCCCTCATTTCGTCTCCTCTTTTGTCTACCTGGGAGAACAAGGCGCTCTCGCCACATCAGGCGAGATGAAAAGAAACCCTCAACAGCCTGAAGTATTTCCAGATTTCAGAAACAAAAAGAGGCAAGAAAGACGGGGAGAGGGAGATTTACTCAGAGCGGTGTACAGGTGTGTGAATGTGTCTGTGTGTGTGATTGGGGGGGGGGTTGGTTTCATGTCATTTCATCATTTCCCTGCTAGCAGCAAATCCAATTACTTTACCCTTTCCTTTCTATCTTGGAAGATAGCCTGAATGACAGGACTGGAGTACAGCAGTGCTGAGGTAACTGTGCCAACAGGTTGATTGACATAATGCTGGCGCTTCACTGCCATGAGACAAGGAGACTAGTGAGACTGGTTAGACTTCAGGGCTTCTCAGAGCTGCTGGGGTGGACAAGAAGTTCACCTGCCCTGCTCCTTCCATCGTGCATCCGTCCCACTCAGAGATGATCTAATTCCCTCTTTGGCAGGATACTCCACATGCTCCCCTCAGTGTCTGTGTGACAGCAGTGACATGTATTACCCCATCCTGCCTACCTCTCACCCTCTCTGTTAACAGCACCCCGCCACCCTAACAATATCAACCCTTTAGCAAGATAATAAGAAGAATCTATTGTGTAAATTGAGTCATAATCTGTCTGCCATATAAAGAAGACCAAACTGTCTGCATTAGATATACGTATACATATATAACAATTTGAATATATCTGTTATTGTGAGCAGTCCAAGTACAATATTCAGGTACTTGAGTATTTCCATTTTTGCTGCTGTATACCTCTATACTATACTGTACACTAAATTTCAAAGGGAGTGGTTGTACTTTGTGCTCCACTGCTTTTATTTGACAGCAACAGATCAAGATTTTGCATAAAAAGACTTGTATGCTTATGAAATACAATAAACTGTTAAAGATTTAACCAGTGCTCTCTGATCTTTTTGGCTTGTCACGCTTTAAGAACTGTATTTATTTGAGGCCCCATTTTTGATGTCTCAGTTTTTAGCAGGTTCATCAAAGGGAGATTTCCCTTCCAGACTTCTCAGATGGTTTCATTTAAATAACTGCTGGAAGCCCAAAGAGGTCTAATTACCCAAACTTTCACAAAAAAAGCAAAGAAAAAAGATATGAAAAGCCCAAAATACAAAGTACAGACTGGAGAAACAGAACTTTGTTTTTCAGAGTTTCATTAATCATTTCATGATCTCTCAGGTTTATCGTGTGACCTTTTGGACTGGCCTGACCTCTTGGGAATCACTGGTCTGAACCACCTATCTGTTTGTAAAGTAGATGAACTAGTCCTGCATTGGCCAGCTGCAACAGTCAAATACCACGTACACATTGTTATTCCAGAATGATCAATCTAATAATGCAATATATAATATCAGTGCTAGGCCATTTTTTTGCTCAACCAGTACTTTTACTTTGATAATTTTAATACTCCTCATACTTTTCCTTATGTACATCTTTCACTTATAATGAAGTACATTTACATTGTTCTATTAGTACTTTTAGTTGAGTGAAGGAGCTGAGTACCTCTCCCTGAGCCGTTCCCAGCAGAGTGATTTTCCTTTCTAATGTTCTCTGATTATTTTACTGGAATAACTGATAGTGGACTGAAGAGACAAAACTATCCAGTATTTTACAAAGAAAGCAATGACGAGAGAAATCTTTTTTATGGCCTGTTAATCACTTTGCAACTCTTCAAATCTTGCTTATGATCCATTGGGGGGCTCCTGCCCCAGGGTTGGGAACCATTTGTTTAAGCAGTGTACCAAGCATCATACCAGCTCTTCCATTCCCAGTATCCAGTGAGGGTTCCTTAGATCTCCTCCTGGAGTTAGAGACGGCCACGCATGTACTTAGCAGTAAAACTAGCTGTCAAAATGATTAAGCCTAATCAGGAAACATGGGATGGGAGGTAATTTAGCATGTGAATGCTAATTAGCACTAGCATTTAGACTGGCAGACGATGATGGAAGCAGTGCATCGGCTGCTCAGCCTGGTTAAATGGCAAAAAAAGCCAGGCTGGTAGAGATGATTGATAATCTTGGGTTGGGCTGCTGTCTGTTTCCCCCTTTGTGTGCAAGTGTGTGAGGACTGTAGTTTGTCTTCTCCAGTGCAAACTCATAATGAGCAGACGAGCGCAACACCTGAACACACTAATTCCATCTTTATCCCATTAACTAGAAGTTAGTGGAATAATGTCCTATTAGTTTCTCAGAAAACACAACCAGCTTTTCTAAAGCTTTGTGTGTGTGTGTGTGTGTGTGTGTGTGTGTGTGTGTGTCTGTGTGTGTGTGTGTGTGTGTGTGTGTGTGTGTATTAGTGGTATCATTTATGCCTGGAGCTTCTTCCCAGATCGGATCTAAGCACACATCTAAGCACACATTGCCTACATACATTCAGTATGCACACGAGCTAACACTCAAAAGTGTGAAAGTATGAAACTGTGTGTGTGTGTGTGTGTGTGTGTGTCTATGAAATAATGTATATTAATGTGTCAGTGTGTTTTTGCTGGTGTGTGTGAGGATGTGTGTAGCTGTTGTAAGAGCCTGTTGAGGGAAGACTAGTGTGTAAATCATGCAGAGATAATATTACTGCTGTGAGCGGTGCTGGTGTTTGAGTGAATTATCTTGCTATTCTCTCCACTAGTACTTCTCTGCACTCCTCCTCTCTTATAGTTTTCCTGTCTACAACCACCCCCACCCCACTCCACCCCCACCCCCACCCCCTCTCACTCTCACTAATATGTCACCTTCAGCTCTTTCTCTCTCTCCCATCTGAGGTGGGCTAGATGCCCACAAATCTGCCTCCCTTGAGAATTTCCCGCCTCATCTGTGTGTGTGTGTGTGTGTGTGTGTGTGTGTGGGGTGAACTGTCCTTCTCTCCTCTACTACCCGTTCCCTCTCTCCTCTCCCTCATTCTCTGTATCTCCTCTATCCATTACTACATTAGTGTATGTCAGCCTGCAAAAAAAAGTGCTGTCTCTGTCAAACCTTTTATGACAGAGAGACATAGAGGGACGCAGAGAGGGAGAGAGACTGATGAACAGAAACAAAAACTTGTATAAGCAGATACAAAAGCTATGTCATAGATATCCACATATAAATGGTCATGGTGTGCATCAACATACAACTTTACAGATGTGTTTGTCTGGATGTTTGTTTAACATGAGATCACCATTCACTTTCTTTGGAGGAGTATTGGCTGAGTCATTTCTAATAACAATGTCCCACTGAAGTATTTTGGGTTCAGCCCTCATCCAGATACATTTTATTTATAAACTTATTTTATATAACACACCAAGTGCAGCGGCTGAGGCTGAGAGAACGAGTCATCCACTATAGTCCTCCAGCAAGACACTGAACCCCTAATCAGACCAGCACTTCGCAAGGTAGCTGACTGTCATCAGTGTGTGAAAGGGTGAATGAGAGGCACTTTGAATAAAAGTGCTTTATAAATGCAGCCATCAGCCACTGACTTCGCCTACTGTATAGTCAGCCTTCATTAATGCAGGTCATGCAGGTTTATTTATCCTCGGCCTGAAGGACAACTCTTCATGTTTTTGCATTTTTCAACCTGTCATCAACAGCAGCAGAAGTGTAGCACAACTTGGAGATGCTGCTGGAATCAATGCAAACCGACTGTAGTTCTGACTGTTTTTTTCCAAACAACCCCACTGCAGGTCCTGACTGCTGTGTGTTCTCACAGCGCTGTACATTAGATCAGAGTTTAATGGAGTTCAATGGGTGTTTTTGACAGTTTGCCTATCTAGTGCAAACAGAGGACAGATCATGTGCAGGGCTTTATATAACTGATATAGTCAATCAAACAACGCTTGAATGTTCACTAGTCCTGATGCAGCATATTTGGAAATGGATCTTAAAATGTGTGATACATTGTGGCAGCTGTGCACAGGACCAAAAACATAAATGTATAGCATTCAAATATGTTGAAATGAATGCCATTAATAACTATGTATATTCATAAAAACATTTTCATCTGAAGCACATGTTAAATACTTTTCTTTTCTTCAGGAGAAATTGCAGTACTTTTTTCTTTCTTTTTTGTACTGTTAAATTATTCCATGCAGAAAATGAATGCATTAATGTGAAAATGACTCTACGCTGAAATGGCTTCCACACGGTAAAGTGTCTCCCGGATGGTCATCTGCATTTGAATTCCCCAGCTGTTACGTATCATAGAAGGAGACAAATGGACAGTAGGAATGAAAAAAAAAAAAAGAGTAAAGCCTTTTTTTTTTCAAAGTCAGCGTAGTGTCAGGTGAGGATGGAGTGATACAGAAATAGTCCTTCTTTAGTGCTGATGGAGTGATCTGAATTACAACAGCAGGATCTCTGCCACCTCCGGGACGGAGGCTGATATGATACTGTTCTGCATCACTTATTAGAGGCAGCTTCTGCTAATGTGCCATTGTGGTTGGGGGTTCAATTCCCAGGTGGGCTATCACGTATGTATTACCCCCTGTGTCCTTGAGCAGGGCATTATCTCAGCAGTCCCTCTGGAGGAATATGGCTTAGTGTTAATGGATGGATGATGTGCATGGAGAGCTCGATGGATATATTAGTGAGCTAATGAATCTTTGATAAGTGGGAAAGCTTTGTGTGTGTCAAGAGACAAAAGGAAAGATCAGAGCTAAACCTACCAACTGTGAGGTGGCATTAATTCACATTAAAAAGTCTGTGACATTGGCATTGCTGTCATGGAACAGATCTGTTTGTTGGTTGTATTGTATGTAGTAAATCAAAAAATGAAAGATCTGCTGTTTTTCCACCAACCTATGCCCAGCTTTTCATCTCATATATTATTTTGTTGTCAGGAAGAGATAAGTTTATAAAGCTCCATATTAAATCCATGATGTTCAGGTAACTTACTACTTTTAGACCGAGGTTCATGTAGCTTACTGCTAACATATAGGTCCTCCTTGAAGTTCATGTAACTGTATATCTCACTGTATATTAGATAAGCATCAGATTTATCTATAACCACGTTCATGTAATCGTAACTTGCTGCCATTTATATTAAGAGCTCTTTTAAGTTGCCAAATTGGCCCAGTGATGTTAATTAGCAGACACAAAGTGAACTATTAATAATAGTTTTGGATTACCCAGCTGTTTTCACAGGCTGAGTAAACTCCCCATGATGAGTAAAGGGATCTTCATGTGTAAAGCTGGTGGAGCTCCCTTTTATTTTTATTCACTGGCAGCAGCTTAAAGCTGCATTAACAGGCCACTTTTAAACAATCGACATTTACACCTCCAGCAGACACAGACCAACACAGACCAACATTAGCACCGATTCGGAGTCAAGTTCAATGCTCACTCAGTGTTTAGCTCCGTTTTGGTCTCCACAGACTCCTGAGGGAAATATTTGGCTTTTCACCTGCTTAAATGTACTACTATATTTACCAGCTAGTTACTAGCATGGTCTGTCTGTTGTTTGGTGCTGGTCAGGCAGGATGCAGTGGCTTTAACAGAGCTTTTTTCTCAGAAAACTGCTGCCTGCCTGTCTGCAGCTGGAAATGAGGTTGAGGAGAACACAGAGATTGGAGCCGTAACACCAAAATACTCAACTGAAAGACACTAAAATGCTCTGTAGAGCTGAAGGGAACTGCATAGCTTCTCTGTGGATTCATCACTCGAGTGACCCCCTTTTATTTGACCCCTAATTAACATTATAATCTTCATTAGTGCAGCTTTAAATGAGGGTTTTTCTTGTTATTCTAAATCCAGATGTGTGAATGCTGACAATAATTAACAAGGCCTCTATTGCACGAATTAGGTGCAAATATGTTTATTATTTTTGACTTCTTTCCATGACCCACTGTTTCCATCTGCTCCACCGTCTACCAGGAAGGGCTTCCCCTTCTATGATGTTATTCACATACAGCTACAGTATGAATACAGCATATTGTGATCATGAGAGGAAAATGTGCAGTCAGAAAAAAAAAAAAAAACCCAGTATTAACCCTGTCCCCCCAGAAATCCAGTCCCCTAACCCATGCAGACATCACCAACCCCGGCACTGAGTCAGTGCGTCCCACTGTTTGGACATGCACTGCCACGAGTCCAGACAAACAACAGACACACATGCATATGCAGACGTTTACCAACAGCCCAGCGATGCAGTCAGACAGCTGTTGTGCTGATGACCGGTGTCAGGTGCCAGTGGCCTGATTCAAGCTGGCTAACCTCCCCGCGTCACAACATGTGTCTGCACAGATACAGGAGGGGACGACATGTGTCTCTGTATCTGGCGTGCATCTGGAGAACAACTGGCACGCCGGGGGTAGCTGTGTGCCTGGTGACGGTGGCGTGTGTACATTAATTTTTGTTTGACACACTGCTCTTTGTACATTGTGCTGGGATCTAGGTAAAGATGCAGCTCATTGTTTGTGTGTGTGTGTGTGTGTGTGTGTGTGTGTGTGTGTGTGTTTCAGAGTTTACAGTATTAACATAAAGGGAAAGATGCTGCCTGGATCGGTGCCTTTATGTCTGATCAGAAGAATCATTACAGAGTGTGTTTGTGTGTGTGTTTCTGCCTGTTATGTTCATCTCTTTCACATCTAGGGAAAGATGCAGTCTCTGTGGGTGTGTGTTTGTGTCTGTGTGTGTATACATGTGCATCTGATTAGAGGGCACATGCAGGAAGGGATCCAGACAGTGTTTGTGTGTAATGGGACTGCAGAGGGTGTGTTTTCTGTTTGTTTGTATGCATGCGCAAATGCGTGTGTGGGTCTCTGAAAGTTACAGGTTGTTAGATTATAGGGAATCTCACACGCTCTGTGTGTGTGTGAGTTCATCTTCAATTAGTGTGTGCCGTGTTTAGTGTAGGAAGCAGGGTGTGTTTACATATTACAACAGCTGTGCTTTCTTCATGTAGAATAGGAGCTGCCCACCTGATGCCAGGGCAGCTGCCACACAAACAGCCCACTACACACAAACACACACGCACACACACACAGACAGACACACACACAACTGGTGCCAGTAGATATTTTTTTGTATCTCTGAGTGTGTGTTTGCTGCAGAGGGGAAGAGAAAGGGGCAGCTGCAGAATAAAGCCTTTCTCAACTGTTCCTCTAGGCTGCCCCATCTGTCTATCCATTAATACACACACACACACCCATACACTGATGCATACACAAAGTCCTTCTGTTGTCTGAGCAGACACACACATGGCGCACGTCACACTCGCTGAGGTCTGTCACGACAATAATGTGTACCCTCTGATGTCTTATGTGAGGAAAATGTGTGCGTCTGACGCCATTAGCGTCATTTAATAAAACGATACAATATAGCAACCAAAAGCAACTGTATTGTGCAATCACCCCCACCACCCACCCCCGGCCTGGTCCCACTGGTTAAGTTTCTTTCCAAATCCAACCTCAGACAGATGGAAAGAACAACTTTTTTTTTATTTTTTATTTCCTGTGGTTGAAATCCCCCCCCCTACACACTCTGCTGTGTGTTTTGTAAATCACAAACACTTGTTTAATCCGGTGTTGTTTTTGCTCAGTCACTGCCCTAACCTTGGTTTCTCTGTATATGTTTTAGTCCAATTCAAAGCCAGCTTGTCTGCCAGACACAAGGACATTGGGCCATGGCTCAGCACCCATATGTTAATGAGGGAGAGAGAGGGAGAGAGAGGGAGCGATACTAGAGCTGGTGGGGGTCAAGGAGATAATAATGAAATAGCAAATAAGAAGGTTGAGCGTGAGAAACTGTGTGTGTGTGAGAGAGAGAGAGAGAGAGAGAGAGAGTCAGAGCATTGTCCTTAATGATGTATATGATATTGATTGGTCGTTCTCCAGAAGCTTCCTGATTTCTGATTTGGACACTTGTGAACATTGTGATTGCAGCGAGAACATCTAATGTCTGGAGTGGCCTTTGCAATCAAGGACAATGACCCTTCACTCCACACACACTCTCTCTCTCTCACCCACATGCTCTCTCAGACACACACACACGCTGTCTTGCATACTTAAAGCTCTAACGTGTAGCAGCTGTGTTTTGGCTGTGTTTCTGATTTAATAGATTCATTGTCTTTCGGTGTATCCGGTAGTGCAGCAGCTCCTTCACGGGTTTGTCTGCTTTACTTTCAAACTATAATGTGCATCATTTCCCTGACATTGATTTAACCCATTCAGTGGTTCCATAGAGTGCTGCAGGAATGAGTCCTAAAATGCGGAAATTAGTTAAAAGCTTAGCACTTCCAGTTCCCTCTTCCAGAAGTCTATGGGTTTTTTAAATGGGTTTTTGGTTGGATGCCAGAAATAAGGTCTGTGGTTAACACAAGCTCAAGACATTTTCATGTTTTATTCTACAACATAAAATGCATCAGTAAATACCCCAGTTGAGATTTCCTCAAGCTGTTATGTCTCTTAAAAGGGGCGGTTGCTAACAAGTGGCTGAATGAGGCTACAGTTGTTGTCAGGGATGCTACACACCATCACGCTAAACATGAAAACTGATCTCCTCACCTGTCCACCTTTACAGCCTCGGTGTTTGGTCGTGCTTTTGCAAACTATTACTAACTGTGTGAGAGGAAAGGCTTTTGTAGAAGAGGTAAGAGCTAAATCAAACTACAAGTTGGAAGATGAGTGGTGGTGATGTTGAAATCAAGCCACCGTGGTGTAGTTTGTTTGAAGCCTGACTTGAGCTTTTTACTTCTGGTGGCTTCAAAAATCATGAAGTGGTGTTCATTTGTGAAGATTATCCTGCTGAACGAAACATGTAAATATCATAAACTTCTGTTTCTGCTGGGCTGCATCAAATAATTTTTGCTTTCAAAGTAACTGCGAGTTTTTCTCATGGAGGAAAGAGACAAACACATAAACATGCATAAGTCGCACAGATAAACAGATAGAGTAAACAGAAAAATATATACAGGTTGATGGTGAGATAATGGAGGAGGACAAAGACCCGACCGAAGCTGGTGTTGAGCCATCTGGTCAGTGTGTGTGTGCGTCTGCACACCTGCTTCCATTGTATCTGAAGACAGAGGAGAGAATGACTTAGATTACTGAGGCTGATATCAAAGTCACACTTTAGGACACGTTCCAAGTGCTAGCCCTACACACATACAAACACACACACACACACACACACACACTCACACACACACACACACACACACACACACACACACACGCACACACAGAAGTACACACTCCCTGTAGCTCTGCAGCCTTTTGGTTTTTCATTGGGAAGTGTACAAAGCGTTCAGCTGAAAGACAGGCGACCTTTGCGTTGTGTGTGTGTGTGTGTGTGAGAGAGTGTGCGTGTGTGCGTGCGCGTGCATTGAAGTCTCTTTTCTAATTGAAGTGTACAGTGACTTGGCAGGCTGCCTGATGTTGCAGAGTCATATGGAGGGACAATAGAAGAAGAGAATGACAGAGAGGGAGAGAGAGAGAGGGTATAAAAAGGGAAGGGGTGGATGTGCTGTAGAATCCAATGATGGGAGAGAAATGGAGAGAGAATAAAGGATGAAAGTGGAGGGGGGTAGAGGAGAATGGAAATGAGCTGATGATGGAGAGAATTAGATGGTAACAACAGAACTAATGCAGTTAGTCTTTCCCCAGCGGATCATAATGCAACAATATTACATTTCACATGCTACTTGATATGTTTGGAGTCATGTTTCTAAATGGCTCAGATACACCGAGATGAGGACATTTTATTAAAACAAAAATCAAAGATGTGTGCATCATCTACTCTGGGGGTTTCCTAACTCAGACAGCATGGGCTGCTTTTTATACAAAATCAAGACAACAGCAGCATATTAAAAGTTTGACAAATAAGCTTTTAGCAGTTCACAGACAGCTATCACTTGATTACTTTGAAATGTTAAACTGATTCTCATGCAAGTTATGGAGTTATAGGGACTTTTTTTATTTTTTATTTTTTTTATTTAGAGACATTTATTCACAATGGACTTGTGAGATCTGATATGTTTGGAAAATGCAAACTCAACCTGAATCAAGACGTATGTGCATCAAGTCTGTGTGTTCAGGTTTATCTGAGTTATGACTCCAAGAGGGAGTCTGACTTTTGGTCAAATTATGGTAATCATGTGCTATTTTAAAGAATCTTAATTGCCTCCAGCAGCTTCTGCAGAAACCTTCACACTGGGAGCTTTTTGATGATATTGTGGTTTTATAGCTGCTTGTGTGTGCTTTTGACAATTGCATGTGCTGTCAGTTTTGCCTTTGTGCGTCAGTCACACTTTCATATGGCATCTCAGGTGTTAGCTGTCACACTCACACAAACATCACACTAATGGGCACTCAGAATGAGAAGGCTTAATCCACTCAGTCTTGTTGCACTCTGAGGTGCATATGTGTGTGTTTGTGTGCAGGATTTGGTCTTGTGCTCCTGATCACCTTGTGAGCCAGGCATGAGTTGCTCAGCCCTTTGTAAGCACCAGGCGTTCAGGTTTGTGTGTGTGTGTGTGTGTGTGTGTGTGTGAGTGTGTGTGTGAGTGTGTGTGCTGACAGCATGTGTTCTCTCCTTTTTCCCTTGTCCCATTTACACCAAATGCCAGCATCTAAGTTTAAATCCTCAACATTTCTGCATTTGGTTGGTAGAGGTGAAATATTTTTACTATATAATAACATGTGTCTTTATGCTCCACATGTAGTCTTGCATTAAAATAGTGGATAGTTAGTAGTATTGTATGAGTTTTGCTTAACACTCTTTTTCTTCTCATTTAGTTTGGTAAGCTTTATGGCTTTAGTTTGCTTTTCAAACTGCCTTTAGATTCAGTTTTTTACTGATGCATTTTATTTATCATTCATTTTGCCACATTTAGGGTGAGACATTCTATTATGTCTCTTTAGCCATTGCACATGCACATCTCTTTCACATCTCTCTTTATAGTCATCTATTTGTTGTTGCCCCCCCACCCCCCCCACCCCCATTCCTCTCTCCCTCTTTCATTTCACTTTATTTTACAGAAATAACAGGTATCGTAAGCATAATGCACGTAACAGGCACAGAGCAAAAAATGAGCAGCTGTAGGTGAAGCCACAGCACTGAACCAGAACCATCAGCTGATGTGCCAGTGCAGTGAGGTTAATCCATCAGATTACAGCAGATTACAATGCACTGGGGACGGCTGACTGGAAGATTATAGCAGAGAGATGAGGGATAGAATAATGGATGGATGGATGGTGGAGAGTGATAGAAGTTAAAGGATCAAGGAGAGATAAAGGGGTGGGTGTTTGCAGTTGTTTTGCTGATATGAACTTGTCCCCTTGTTGAAGCACTGGTTCAACCGTTCTCATGAAGAATAAACACTGAGCAGTGTAGCTGTAGCTTTGTTTGTGTTAGAACTAAATGAAGTGAATTGCTAATAATTATGCAGCTGTTGTACCAGGTGTTGGTGTAAAATGTATCATACAGTGGCTCAGCTAGATTTAATAAAATCAGTAACATTACTGCACTGAAATATACTTCATTACAGTTTTATCATAGTGTCACACTCTCCATCCATATAAGAGGGCAAATTTATCATCCTTCATTGACAAACTTGTGGAAGCTGCTGAACAATGAAGGAAACTTCATTGTTCAGCAATCCATCATAATCAAAGTACATCAAAGTACAGTGGAAACCAACAAGTTCTTCAAAATAATCAACATGACATACTGTTAGTTATTTCTTTCAAAAAGGACCCATATGAAAGTTTTCTGATATTATTCAAAAGGGTTAAACATTTTTTCATGTGACTGATTCTGATTTGCCACTTTTTGTTTGTTAAGTTTAGGGGCAAAGATGACCTGGTTAAGGCTGGAGAACGACTGTGGTCCTGTTTATTTGTCTTGTAAGGACAGTCTCATTCAAGCTGTGTGCTGACATTCTGCACTGTGACCCAGTGTCGTGACATTTAATCCATGAGCCAGTCACACCAGTGGTAAATGGAACCATGAGACCTCTGAGACTTCTGACTGAGCCGGTGGACCACATAGCTGCCTGCGACTGAGCACCACAACATATGACTTCTCCCCTATCCTGTTAGAAAAGAGAGTTCTCCAAGGGGCCCTTAATTGGTTCTCTCTCTTACTCTGGTCTGACAGCGAAGCCTAAAGGCGCATTTTCTGACACTATGTGATACCCTTTTGAGAATGTAATGTAAAATCAAAGGATACAGCAGAGACACCTTACCATCTTGGTGGCCTAGAGTATAGAGGCAGCGCTTGGGGCATAATATTAGGTTAATTTTTTATCATTACACTAGTCAACATTCTCCTCAGGGGACCACTGGTGCTCATGCAGGAACACAATGGTGTCCCTAGAGCCCAGTTGGAAAATCAGTGGACAGGAGATTGTATCACTGTAATCAGATTAGCAGAGCGCTCACCATTTCCATGTAAAATACAGGCCACTTGGTTTATTAACACAGTATAAACACGGTCTCCAAAGCAACAGATTCCTGTTCTAGTAGCAGTAACAGCCTTTAGTTTCTAGTGTCAGCAGTATGTTTGCAGACAGTCAGACTGCTGAAGCTGAACATTTTCCTTCCTCTCCCTTTGTCCTTTTTTCTTTAGTTTTCTGTTTTTCTTTCACTTATCAACTGTTGTTGATCTGCTGAACTTGAACCTGGAGTCTTTGTAATATGTGTTTTTGTTGACGTCACCAACATACATCCATGTAGCTGATGATGTTGTCTCGCATGGATTACCTTGAAGTTGCATGAAGATGGCGGATCATATAAACAGCGTCGCTCAGTGTGTGAATCACAGCGAATAAAGAGGAGTGAAGAGGTTGAGTCTGATGAACAGACTGATAGACTGGGCGAGAGAGGTAGAGGGGGGAGTGGAGATGGGTGAGAGAGAGAGAGAGAGAGAGAGAGAGAGAGGAGAGATTAGAGATGAGAGGGCTCTCCACATCCTCCTGCATCAGTCCAAACAGCCTGCACACCAGCCAAGAGTCATGCTGCCTCTCTCTTCCTTTGTCGGTCTTTCTCTCTCTGCCAGACAGATGACAGAATGTGGAGAGAGAGATTAGGGAGGAGAGATGCAGAAAGACAGAGGGATAACAGATTCTTGGACAATATAGGTGTGTTAACTTTAGCAGATGTATTCTGCGCTTGTGTAAGCATCCATATGCATGGATGTGAATACTATGTGAGATTTCCATGAGCAGAACATCATACCAACATGTGACTGTTGAGCATCTCATTCAAAAGCCATGGGCTTCTGGGAAGTGCTTTCCGCAGGATTTTGGCTGCAGGGATGTGCTTTCTTTCAGCCAAAAGTACATCTATCCATCAGCCACTGATGTTGTGCAATATGATCTGTATTCCACTTCATGTTAAAGATGTTGTGTGAGCTTGAGGTCTGTGCAGCCCAGACAGGTTCTTCTATACCAAACACAGAAAACGTGCTTTAGGGACCTAACATTACGCAGAATTGCCCACATACTTTTGTCAGTTGGTGTATGTGTGTGTTTTGCTGTTCAGCTGTGTCTTTGCAGAATTGTTTAGATACACTACATATACTATAGTAAATATACTGCATATGTTTTATGGACATATAGCTTAAAGATAGTTTGCGTGAGTGCAGACCTGTATCCAGTTGGTTTAGAGGGTTAACCACCTTTTTGGGGCTGAATTTCAGTTTTGCATTATCATTAAGGTGACACACTTGTAACCAGTGTAGATCACCATGGTAACATGTCAACAGCTCAACTACTCACCAATCAGCTCACAGGAAAATAAGTCATCATTCCTACAGGATCCAAAAGTATAAAAGTAGTGATTTTATAATGAAGTGAAAAATAATACTTCTGTGTTTTGTTTTGTTTTTTGCAGATTAGCTAAAGCACATTTATTTTCATGATAATAATGCCAGAGGCAGGAACACTAGCTCAGTATAACATGAGACAACTTTGTGATGATAATTAATAATGAAATGATCAGTAATATAACCACTGTACTTTTTATTAGGAAAAAATATCTACATACTGTTAATTAGCGCAGTAAATAAATGGCATTAGAAAGAGCCTTACTGTAATTGTAACAATTAACAAGTCTCCATAGTAGTTAAGTCATAATTAGACAAGAAGAAAAACAATAATTTTCAAATTGACTGTAGAACATATTGAAAATGCTGACCATAAAAATGTTTAGCGTTGGATATTTTTTCTCACGATTCTACGTCTCACCCCACTTTACTGCCACAATAACCTCATTTCATTGCAGGTTTCACTGTGTCATCACATCTCACATGATTAGCTCGTGATAAAGAATTCTCACTCTTTCATGTGAAGTATCAGAGCCGGGCGGGAAACCCCAGAGTTAACCGAACCAGTTGATAACCACCTTAATGATATGTACATCATTTAATCGGCTATGATAGGCTCAGTGAAGCAGGTAACCCAAGGAGAGGCAGACTTAAGTAGAACTTGCTTTGTGGTAAAGGCCGGTACAGAATGTGCTTGTATTTGCATATACTGTAGCCTACTATATATGTGTGTGTGTGTTACACTGCAGTCCTATTATGATTTTAAATTGCTTAAGGATAACACATTTTATATTGAACATCCCCTCCCCTTCTCTGCTTTCATTACCTTAGACAGCAAAGCACAAGATCAGAGGAAATGTTGCTTTGACTACTTGGCATCAAGCGGGATTGGAGCCCATGGGGGACAGCAGTGTGTGTTTTTATTTATATAAACATATATATATATATATATATATATATATATATATATATATATATATATATATATATATGTCATTTTTTTCCCTCCCCTTTATTGTTTATTTGGATTGAACCAGCAATCTGCAGTGTTGCTCCCAGGTCGGCCATTGTTGAGTTGTTTACTTCTGCGGAGAGAAAAAAGGAGCAGTTTGAAACATTTTTAAATTGTCAGTCAGCCTCAGGGTGAAAGCCTGTAGACTGTTTGGGTTCAAAAGGCAAAAAGCTTCACTTTTGGAGCTTGTGGGGAGCTGGGAACAGCGAGGTCAAAGGTCAACAGAGAGGAAGTTTAATAAAGAAAGAAAGGGAGGGCAAGATGGGGTAAGGGGAGGGTGTTTGATTGATTGTTTCCTGTCTGTGCCCGAGTCTGCTCTCTCCATTCCACTGCCTGCCTGCCTGGATACTCGGTCCACTACAGTGTCTTAAATGGTTGTTCATAGGAGGTAGGTTGTTGTTGTGCTGTGTAACATATGAAGTAAGACTCAACAGACAATATTTGTTACAGTCAGACTTGAGCTGACAAATTATTTGACTTTAAAACATTTACTGCATGGCAGTACATAATCACCGATATCTATAATAACCTGAAAGAGTTGTAAAAGTCAGAAAACAAGCAATAAAATCATTCAAAACACAGGAAGGGCAAATCGGACAGTGTGTGTGTGTGTGTGTGTGTGTGTGTGTGTGTGTGTGTGTGTGTGTGTGTGGTTTGGGTCAACCGATGTCTCCCTCTCCTTTTCGTCTTCTGTCTCCTCCAGGGTAAAGCGACTATTCAACACATTCCTTTGTTTAACCTCCTAATTGGAAGACGTCTAGCAGGATCACACAGTCTTTTATGGCATCACAAGTCTGATTTCACACACACACACACACACACACACACACACACACGGTGTAGTCTCCCACAGCGGCGGCTGTGAGAAGGGAACAAAAAGACAGAAGACAAAAAGATCAAATTATCAGCTACATTTAATTACCCACAACTAGACAGACACAATAACGGTGCTAAATCCAGATTTAGCTCTGCTCAAGAGAGAGAGAAGGAGAATTTAGTGTCTCTCCTCTCTGTTATTCCTTTGCAGCGTGGAGTGATTTTTTTTTTTTTTTTTCTTTTTTGAAGGCATTGCTGCAGAGTGAAGTGATGACAGCTTATCGGATTAGGGATCGCTGGATAATAAATACCCTTGTTTGATTTCTCCACCCATACTCCTTAAACATGATTACTGCTTACTGTTACCGCCAACATCACATTATAGCACACTGCATGGCAGCACAACCATTAGCATAATGTTTATAGAGATGGTAAGAAGTGATGGCTGCAGAGGGGATGGGTCCTTCCCCTCTCGCTTTTCTTTTATCATTTTTGTTGCTGTTCTGTTTGACCTTGTTTCCTCGTATATGAAAACACATGGAGCTGCTGCGTCTGCCTTTGTACAAGGCGGGCTGGCTACGCTGCTCGTGCATGTCTGCTCCACCAGATGATTTACTTAACAATACCTGTAATAGAAGGATGAATAATACCTCTATGAATCTGTATTCTTACATTTAATTCAAAACCTTTGGATCCAGGTACAGGTTGGCAAAATGCCTGGATTGGCTTCACTCTGAGGCTGATGAATCTCCAGTTCAATTTTTGAACTCGTCTTTTTTATTAGCAAAGTGCAATGCCATTTTTAGTCATCAGTGACTTTCATTTTTGCCATCTGAAAAGTCACCAGTGGCAAATTATATCAGCTGTAGCTAATAAACGTTAATTCCATTAAAAAACTTGACACAGGGCCATAGCAAAACTTGGCTTTTTGTCTGGTTAACAAGCTCTTTGCAAGCGAGCGTCTGTACTCAGCCAAAGGTCATTTGTTAGCTGAAGACACATCACTCTAACACCACTGTGGGATTGCAAGTGGGATGTGTGGTTGAAGTTATAGTTGATTGTGCCGCATTCATACCACATTTAAGCTCATCAGATTGAATCAGGACCTCCGGTATTTGGATCAAGTTGCTCATGGAAAGTAAGGTGCAAAAATTAGTGTCTTATGCAGTTCATCTTGTTTCTAAATGCACCTAAAGGTTGTGTACATGAATTAGGCTGCTGTAATGTTTTTGACCTCCCAGAAACATCAAAAAATAGCCAGGGAAAAGATTAACATAACATAACATTACATAATACTGACATCTTTCACTACAGGTTCAATGTTGAGGCTGAATCTGTATATGACACAGAACTAAAAATATAAATAAATATTTTTTTTTTACCATTTTAGATTTGCATGTGGAGACAGTGGCAATTTAGAGACATTTTCTGTGAAAAATGAATCATAAATTAATTTATAAAGAGAAGAAATCCAACATTCGAGTAGCCTGCTGATGGCCTTTATCCAACCCAGGCAAACTCTAGGAGGAAAGATAGAGCTGGCAGGAGCAGCGACGCAGCAGACGTGCAGTTGGTGTGAACACACACACATGTGCAAGCTGCAGCAGTTCAGAGACGCAGTCACCACACACACACAATAATAAAATCACGTATCAGCAAATATTATGTTGTGATATTATCATGGCACTGCCCTGTGTAATGCATTGCTTCTGAACTGTATGTTTATAATGTGTGCGCATGTGAAGCGGGTTGTGCCTGCTGTACACCAGGCCAGTGTGAGTAACAGAGGCCTTCAGTCAGCCAGCCGCTCACAGAGCTATCAGTGTTTGTGCCCGACCACAGTGACGCTGACCAGACACCCCAACAATGTGAGTGTGTGTGTGTGTGTGTGTGTGTGTTACATGCATGTGTGCATTAGCATTTAAGTATTATCAATGTGTGTGGGTGTGCATGTACATGCATGTGCGCGTGCACTGCAGCCACTTTCTGAACTTGTGACCTTGCAGTGAACTTCACTCCATTCTCATTCAGTGAGCAGCACAGAGAGCCTGTTAGCAGCATTAGCTAATTACAGCTGGGATGCTTGTTGGCTTTCTGTCCCTGCAGCTCTTGTGCACATGCATGAATAGGCACGTGATGTCCCCCAGCACGACTCGAAGGCTACACTGTCTAGACGGACGTCGCCACGATCGCTCTTACTCTGGAGAAAGACAAACTCATCTATTAAAGTCTGCAGTTTGGACTCAGTTGGTGTTCGGTTATAGTTTAGCTCGCTCAGCTATGCTAGTTTATTGAAAGACATTTATTTAATTCACCTGTTGTCTTAACTTCAGATAATAACAGTGTAGGGGATTAACTATTAACATGCAATTGTACTGCGTAATTAAATTGCAAAATAAATGTAAATTTAATCTGTTACAGTTACTAAAAACTTGTAATTAAATGACAGTTAATGACCAAAATGCTGGTGATTACAAAGGGATTTAATCCGAAAGTTTTCTTTTGCATAATCTAATAACACTCATTAACTTCAATTAGCAATGTGTTTTGAATAGATATTAACTTGGAGAGGTCGTTAGGTTGTGACATTTCTACAGGGCACTCAACAAACTAAAATAATGGTACTGAGAAGTGATCAGGAAATAATCAAATGCTACTTTGATAAAGTAAATAAAACTGTTACATTACTTATACTATACTTATACTTTAACTGGGTGATCAGCAATCTGAAACCTATTACATTTCAAAAGTAACCTTCCCAACACTGGCTAATAAAATTATATAACTTGAAGTAAATTTAACAGATTTTTATTCCATTTCAAAACCACTTTAATGAATATACTGAATATTGTCAAGTACCACTGATGTTTAAATTGAAAGAAAAGACATGAAGCTTTAGATTAATGAATACAGATGATGTGTGCATGACCTTACTTCATTTGATGCAGTATTTTTGCCAATAGATGATGAGCAAAACACCATGGCAACTTTTCATTGGATGTATTCTCAATTTTCATTCCAAACATACAAGTGGACAGATTAACAGTGGCATGAAAACAGATTAGTTAGTTTTAATTGATTTTCCATGGTGAGTGTTTTCCACAGTACAATGATACACTGATTACTCACAATATATGACCAAAAGTATGTGGATACCTGAACATTACACCCATATGTGTTTGTTAAATTTCTGTTTTTTCTAAATTTCAAAACCTGTGCAGCCTCCATGATACTGGGAAGTTTTTTCCACCATATTTTGGAACCTGGCTACAGGGATTGGCTTCCATTGAGCCTCGAGAGCATTAGTGAAGTCGGCCAAAGGTGCTGGGCGGTAGGGCCTGACATGCAGTCAGCTTTTCAATTTTTCAAGGTGCTGGATGGAGTTGAGGTCAGGGTTCTCTGCAGGCCAGTCAGATTTTTCCACACCAAGTCATTTCTTCAGGACCTGTAAAAAAAAAAAAAAAAAAAAAAAGAACGTATGCTTCAAGTCCATCTTGAATTTCATATCTGTTTTAGGTATGAAATTCCTTTTTTGTTTTTTTTACTAACCATCCACCACAGCTCTGCAAGGAGCCAATAAAACACTGAGAGTGAATTTTGTACTAAAATGACTTTCAATCTAGAAGGTAATCACTTAATTTATCTAACTCAGACTGCTGAAGCCTCATATTAAGTCCAGCTAAATGTTGGAATACATTTTGCACAGAGCGAGGACGGTGGATTTTGTCCTCCAGTGCTTACTTTGAAATTGTTTTAAGAAGGGATTTCTTCATGGTCAGTGTGAAATACAGTGACCAAAACTGTTTCAATGTACATAATGGCATGGGAGCCTATAGTACTTGAAAAAAAGTGGACCAAAGCATGAAAAGCCAGCGCTGCTTCTTTGAGGCCAGCTCGGTGTGTCAGGGCTTTATCAGGGGGAGGGGGCTTAAACATAAATGGGAGGCAGTCATCACAGCTGGAGACACCCTCAGCCTGAACACGTACTTTCACCATCTCTAGTGGAAATATAATCTGTTCACTTTTATCACAACAAAGGAAACATCGTTGCCACTGCTAGCAAATATGGGAAATGTAATTTCCCATGGATTTGACAGTTAGCACAACAAAGCGGCACATGTGACAGATATCTCCCTGGTGAAACATGGTGTCGACTTATTGACTCTCTTGATGTCTCCTCCTTTTTTCCACCCCGTGTGCTTAGTGCCTCCTGAAGTATATGCATTGATGAATGTCTTCTAAGTGTTTGCACTGGTTGACTGAGTTTACTTGATGAATTAAAATTCGATGCTCTGGACGTACGCTGCCAGCATTATAAGTACTGAGGTGAGTCAACAGCACCAATAAATGTGAATGTATATATACTAAATAATGAAAAACTAACCATTAAGCATGCTCCTTGCTTGAGGTTGAAAAGGACCCCAGAAATAAAGGTAGATATGTTCTCTTCATAGTGATTTTATGATGGTAATTTGCTTTTGCTTTTATACCGATTTTTGTATCAGAAAGTGGTATTTGTGTTTTTGTCACCTTGTTTTTAAAGCTTGTGTATAATTCCACTGTAGTCTAATCTGATTGGGCTTTCACTGGGAGGCAATGCATAAATCTTTCCCAGAACATTTCCTATTAAATCTATTTAGGTAAGTTCAGATGAGTGAACAGTTAGAGAAACAGGGCTATTTGGCCAAGATTCTTTATGTGTGTGTGTGTGCGTGCGTGTGTGTGGTGTATATATGTGTTTGTGTTTGTGTTTGGCGGACATGAACTTATCAACCCTGTCACTAACACGATTACCCTGTAGCCATGTGGCCTATGAGTTAACACAAACCCACACACACACACACACACACACCAGGCCAGGCCACACTGCCTGTTACTCTGAGTGTCCTGGCTTGGAGACCCAACAGAAACAGACAGCACCAAAATATCACTGCAGGGTTCCCGTGTCAACACTAGCAGATGCAACATTAATTCAATCAGCCATGGAAAGTCACCGAGCGGAATGGCTGCGAGAAGGCCGGCATCCCAGAGCTGCAGTGGCAGGGTTAGGGAGACTTCATGGTCAACAGAGACTTTTTTTTTTTTAATGTTCTGGGTCACTCTGGTGACCGTAGTATTTGTGGAAACCTGTTCCAAATGTAGTTTTCAAACAGCTTTCCTGGGGATCAAGAGAGAGACAGGAAGTGACACTATTAAGAATTGTAATTGAGAGACTTCAATTGTACTTTCTCTATTATCACTACAAATGCGTGTGTTTGTTAGTCATGAGTGAATCTTATTTTCCACCCTCAGAAGCTAGGATTTTAGTTTGTCTGTGTTCTGGGAATAGACACTTTTTTTCCAGATACCATGCGTTGGAATCAAGTGGACGTGTAGCCTATTTCAATGATTCACATTTCATCTACGTCGCCGGTATTCTGCTCAGTAGCTGTCAGGAATCCATCACACTTCGGGTTTTGAGTCAGTCTTTTATATTTTTATTGCCCTTATTGAAATGTTCTAAAACTGCTTGCTTCACAACACATAAATATTATTTCTACACATCACTATGCTAGCAATTTGACGTGTAACCGGTGGCTAACGTTAGCTAAGAGTGGCTATACTCTCAATAGAGAACAGCAGAGCCAAGGATTTGGAGTGGCGCAGTGTTGGTAATGACCTTGCTGAGCCTGAACAGATGAACTTCGAATGGATGAGTACAAGTTTCTCTTTTTTTAGGGATTAAATCTATAGCAATGTAACTGTTGCCTCTCACATGATGGAAAGTGCGTAGCGACTGTAATCTGTGTGTGATGACATGGCTGCTGTGCCATTGATGATGACTGATGATTTATGTAAATGCAAATTGAGTGATGAGGTGCTGACATCCATTCGTTCATATTGTGTAAACCTATAATGAGTTGTTTTTCCCGATGGCTATTTGCTTCATGCTTACTGACACACTGTGTAAGCCAGATTTGTAATTGTATAAGTTAGTGTTGACTGGCTAAAGTTATTTCGGGTGTTTGATAGTTGCTGTGGTGGTTTGTCCAGGGCAGACTGTTAGAGTAGAGCTGATAAATCTGTCACGAAGGCTGATGTAGGAAGTGCTGATCAAAGGCTAGTTTGCAGCATGGGAGCTGCATGGTGGACATCTCTATGATGACATCGCCATTGTCCGCGCCCATGTGTGTTTGCGCCATGGTTTGCGTTCATGTTTGTGGGGGGCACACAAAAGCAAAAGTATTTCCAATCACAACTATGTTTCAATGATTTATTCTATGATATATTCTATTTTCATTATATACTTTGACTTTGTCAAAGCTGATCATGCCCCCTTTTCTCTTCACTGGGAACATTGAATGTTTATGTACAGTTTATGTCCTTTTAGCCTCTGTCTCACTGCAAAAGGGAGAAGCCCTGACGTGTCTCAGTCTACATTGCCTCCGCCTTACTGGCCAGAGATTTTTGGCGACTTGGACTGTTTAATATTGACAGTTGTTGTGTTCTGCAGATGGAGAAGCTGTGGTGGGTGACGACGGGCTGGTTACCTCCTGTATGGATGACCTACTTAAGATTAAAATCAGTATCCTGTTGTAGTGGGTGTGACAGGGAATGTGGAGGAAAGATGTAGCAGATTAAAAGTTCATGGTATTACCGCTCAAATAGCTAATAAGCTTGTGGAGTTATGTCATTATTATTGCATGAATAATATTGCATGTATTTTTCAGCCTGGGGATCGGGGACCACTGCTCAGTATGTGAATATGTAAAATTTCATAATTAGGTGCATCATGGCTAATGGGGTTCCAGACCTCTGATTAAACCACTCCTATCTCTGATGTGTTAATGATCCAAATGCTGTAGGTCACATCTATTTCTGCCAGTTGACCAATGAGAGCTTTGCAGGCGGGATGAATATGGGGGACGTCATCATTCTACAAAGGCAAACATAGACATAACTCAACCTAGCTAGCAGCTGTTGACTTACAGAAATCACAACTCTTACATCAGCGTATTTTGTCATGAAAAATTGCCATGGTAACAGCTCCTAGCAACCATGATGGCAGCTTTCATGTTGACTGAAAAAAATGAACATGGCAATGGCTACTTTGCTACTTTCTTCAATCAGAATCTAATCCTCTCCTATATACCTACACTCAAATAGTGAGGGATTTACTGTCACGTGTATTGTATTGTACATGCTCTTGGAGAGCCATCTGAGGATGTGATTTGTTGCTCAGCTATGAGTGGATCACTGGAAGGAAAGTGTGATGTTCTTGAGGCTTTTTGAGGCTTTTTCATTTGGAGTAAGTCAAGTCTGTTGTGCCTGAAGTGATGTTTGTTTCCGGAAGTGTTAGCAGAACAGATAAAAGAACAGAGTAGTTAATAAGAAAGAAAGAAAGAAAATACAAAGAAAAAAGATGTGACAGTAGTAGAGTCACCTTTTCATGATGTGCAAAAAAAATCACAGCAGTGAAGAACACCAGTAGAATCTCAAGTTAATATTTGCAGAGGGAGTGCTGGATGACCTGTGGAAGAGAAACACAGGTGGGTCTGTGTTTGTCCAGGTAATCTGTGAAAAAGAGACAGACACAAAGCAGAGGCAGACTAAACACAGCACACGATGACATTTGTGTCTATAACTCACACTTGTGAGGAAGGGATGAGCGTGACATGCTCATGGATGTATTCACGCAAAGGAAAACCGGTTCAACTGTTGCTTATCCCCTGTGACATTTTCAAGGAAACATGCCTGACGAAGAGCGTGATTTGTAGATGTAGGTGTTTAAAGGCTCCATGTGTATCAGTGCAGCAAATTTGTGACTTTTAGAAGCCTGCTTCTCTTAGCCCGTAACTCTTCTTGAGCGAACAGCACGCTGTGTTCTCTAATCCCTCTTCATCCTTTTGGTGTCATTTGCAGTGAGAAGTGCTGCACTGTGCAATCTGGCTGACATTAAGCATATCCTGCCATTCAGCCTCCCTCTTTACCTCCATGACTAGTAGCTTACTGTGACACAATCTGTCTCTTGCATTCTTTTTTTAAAGCTATTCATCCAGGAAATGTTTGCTGAGCACACATGTTCTGTTAGAACATCTCTCTGCTTTGCTTCCATGTAGTTCTGCGCACACCAAAGCCACAGTTAGTACCGAGGGCCACTGAGCAGCAGTTAAAGGTTCAATGCCTGGCTGAAGGACATGCATTTATTAGGTGTGAAAGAAGGTTTTAAAGATGTTGTTGTGGTTTAAAGTTGCCCAAAGAGCCGTCAGTGCCTTTAATTGGAACTGCTTTCTACCAGAACTAGCCCCTGTGAAAGCTGTTGTCTGTTGGATGTTGCTTTTAAGTTCATTTTGACCTCATCGATACTAGGTTCAAAAGCACAAGTAGTTAAGTTAATAGCACGAATGAAAATGAACTTGTACAGTATTTTTCCAATAACATGTGGGTTGTGAGGGACAGCTCCCAGAAACATAGCAGTTTCAAGGGCCAAATCTGAAAAGAGCCAATGTCCCCTAATAACCCTATCATCCCCACCTGCCAGAACCCCATCACAGCCCATCACAGCTCATCCCATAGACCTGGAAGGGACTGAATAAGGAATAATGAATGGGACAAATTAATTAATGCATTTATTGAGTAGTAAGGAAATTGTCAATTGACAAAAAAGAAGAAACATTTACTGCAAATTACATTAATCATCAGCAGATTTAGGTTGCTCAGTTGTCATGGAGATGGCTCAGTTCAGTTGCGCTCACGTGATGAAGTATGGATCCTTGGGTTAGCAGACAATCTCTAACCCACATATACAGCCACCTGTTAGCCTGTCAGTGAAGTTTATTATTGATTTATTATGTGTTAACAACTGGACCATGAATAAAATTAAATATATATTGACGTCTTTAAACCTGGGACACAAAACCAAAATCTGTATTATAACCTGACAGATTCTGGGTTCAGGAGGTTCACACAGCACTGATGCTGGTGTGTAATTGTACTAAGCGGGAAATTTTACCATTAGGAAAAAAAAAAAAAAAGTCAGTCGCCCCCTGATGGTCATTAGATAGAATCCAGGTTTAAGGCACTTCCTGCTGGCTCCACTTCTCAGACCTGGAGTCCTTGCCATTTTACATACAATACAGTCTATGGTCCAGCTATAATTTGCATGACTAGATACTATTAAAGGTGTGAGTGAAAGTTTTTTAAATCCCTTTTAACACTTAAATACCTCAGATGGTAAAGTACTTTTCCGTTGATCAGATCTAAACACCACCAACACTAATGTGAGATTTGTGAGTCCGATGTATCGTTGAAGTGAGATTAGTTTGTCCACTAATGGACTCCTTCAGTGGAAACAGAAATTTGCGATGACTTGGTCGATTTGTTTTTGGAGTTTGTGGCTTCGTTCGACACGTTCAGTGGCAGTGCAGAGAAAACTGATTCATAGCCAGAAACCTTTGTCACGGTGAGCTGCAGCACATTGCTTGAAAAACAGTAGTTGATGCTCATGCTTGTACTGTCAGCACAGGAGTTTACAGGATTTAATACATGCACCACAAACACTAATATCTCTGCAAGAAAGTTAGATGGAAAAAGTTAGTTTGATGTCTTGGATAAGTTTTTATTTTGTGGCTTTAGAAAGGAAGTAGAACTTCCCAAAAACAAAAACTTGTTGGATTGATAGGAAGTTGAATGTGAATCACAGTGAGTCGTGTTTGAAGGGAATCGTGACTTCACCCTCCCTCCCTGTCCTGGCTGTGCTTTTACCCAGTCTGTGAGGGATTTGGCTGTGGCCATGGGGTGCCAGAGAGTGGGGCAAATCAACATGTGCTGGGGCAACAGAAGGTGTGTGCATGTCTCTGTCTTCTTGTGCGTGTGTGTGTGTGTGCTTGTGTACAGGCACTAATCTTCTATGAAGGGGGTCCAAGATTAGTATAATCAGGGGCTTGTGAGGACCCCCTCCCACCTCCCACAGTGTTCCACCTCCTTATCCTGTCATCCCTCTGCAGCTCGGCCCTTCATCCACCTCCTCATCCACTCAGCCTCTGGCACCCCCTTCGTCTCTCGATCCGTCGCCTTATCCCTCTATCCTTCCCTCAGTCTCTGTACAACACTCAATTCCCAATTCTCACCCAGCTCCTCCATTTACCCCCCTGACCTCATCCTCTTACACTTATCCTTATCATTACCTTCTGCATTGTAGGCATTTAGCTCAGCAGCTTGGAATTACAAGCTCCTGCATGGGTGGAGTGCAGTTCTGAGATACTCAGAATCAAAGTTTAGACGTCCCAGCTGTGTCGGAAAGAGTCAGATATCCTGTGAACACTGACCAACCACATGAGAGCAAAGTGCCTGGAAAAGCAATTTAGAGTGGAGGGGGGTGTGTGTGTGTATCGGGGGGTCGGGCTGCAGTACAGAGTCAAGGTGTGGAGGTTTAAAATGCTGATATCCTAACAACGGCTACAACCCAAAATAGAAACACAGACAAACAGCGCTGCATACCAATTTGTGATCGCTTAGGCTTTATGTCATTCATTTACTCTCCACGACAGGGAGGATTAACCCTTTCAGTGCTGGGCTGTTATTGCGCACTCCCTTTATTTGCAGGCCTGTGTCATGAACGCTACATGAATTGTATAAGCATCCCACGTAGAGTTGTTTTGAGGACTGAGGCTCCTCAGAAAAGCCATCATCTTGCATGTGAAGGGTGCTACACATCAAGGACACTTTTTTAATGCAAAAAACAACCATGTTGATTGGCTATCATATTCTCATAGAGATTGTGTAGATCATATTCTACAGATATCATACTCTCCTTGCCCCAAATCCAAATCTGTATACCTCTGTGTGGATGTTTAATGTGAGTTAACATGAGGCCAGGGATTGCACGACACTGAACACTCAGTTGGCTGCATGCCAAGTCTGAACCAGAACTGAAAGTGGAAATACTGAACCCAGGCTTACATAATGACACTGACAGAGGAACTGGATTCATTGTGGATTGGTCACAGCTACACTGATACCCGATCTGCTTAATAAGGTATCAAATGTAAATGTATTAGCTAAGTGCTACCGTCGTGCAGACAGGAGTCGAGTTTTACTTGAAACTCGAAACGTGATTATCAAGATTGAAGTTTTAAGGAAGGTATTTGTAATACAGTTTCTATTGTGATGGATATGTGGACATTTTTCCCCTCTTAAACATTGGACATACAGATATCACTGGAAAGAGCTCCTCTAGAAGTATAGCCGTAAGTATATGGACAGTGATACAGCTTTTGTTCTTCAGGCTCAGCACATTCAATATGAAATAAAATAATGGGTACTATTTTAAAACGCCAAGTCTCTGCATTCATTGTAATAGGTTTATGTCCATATAGAAAGAATTGTGTGGGAGATAAAGCCCTTTTAACACATATTGCCCAAAGTTTCGGAATTCAAAAGAAACTGAACAGATACACATGAAATCAGACAGCATCATCTGCCTTTAGTCCGGTCTTCAGCAAGTGGTGCGCTGCTCAGTGGGATTAAGCTCAGGTGATTAACTCTGTCAGTTGAGGATATTCCACCTTCTCACCCTGAAAAGCTCTGGCCGCATGTTTAGGATCATTGTTCTGATGAACGTTGAAATGTGTTGAATGAGTTTTGATGCATTTGGCAGAATCTGAACTCACAGACTGCTCCTGTACCTCTGTAGTTGCCCCGTTGCTTCCACCAGCAGTGAAATCATCAATAAATGACAATGCACCAGTTCCTCTGGAGCCCAAGCCATAACAGAACCAGCACCCTGTTTGACAGATGAGGTGGTGGCTTTGTGCAGGAACTAACATTGAGATGACACACAGCTGCTGATGAAACATTTATCATTTGCCGGGAGGTGAACCCCTGCAATTTGGCACTATGTGTTAAAAGGACTATATTTCTATATTTCACACTTCTCTCTATAGTAATGCAAACTTACTCAAATTGAAGCTGAGACTTGGCACTGTAATGTAGTATCCATTGTTTTATTTCAAACTGAATGTGCTGAAGCTCAGCACAGCTCAGCTGAAGAACAAATAAAAATGGTCTGGACTGTATGTATCACATCTGCGTGTTGTGAGTCATCACTCTGGAAAATCAGTGTGACTTTTGGGGTGAAGTGCGTCAGTCAGGTCCTCTGGGTTATAAAGGTTTTAGCTGACCGCATCACAGAGATACAAACATAATTTCTTTTCCTCACAGAAAAGCAGCTAGTTGCATGAGGGTGTACGACTGAAGCTTTGGTTTTCTTTGGTTTAAAATTCAACGTCTTCCCCCATGTTCTCAACCCTCTGTCTGCATATATCTCCTTAAATGCTCCACTTTATCCCATCCCCTCATCCATTTATCTTCCTCCCCCTGTCATCCACCCCCTTATTTCAGTACTGGCTCCTCTATACAGTAACTCAACACTTCTCACAGTCAGCCTCATCTACTTATCTTCACCCTTTCGAAAGGTCATTACACGCACAGCCTGTTTTGCCAGATTAAAACAGAGGCCTATGGAAAGGAAGATGAGGTGTCATATCTGCCAGCCTCCCACCTTATCAAGCACACACACGTATGCATACAAGATGCAGACACACATGTGACGATATAGACGTAAATGCATGCAACATGCTGCCAAGAGAGAGGTGTTGAACATTCACATGCATCTACAGCCCAAAATACACATCAACACACAGGGAAGTGCATGGACACACATAAATAATAACAGTCGCACACATGTTCACACTCCTCTAGATGTGCAGGCTCATAAACCAGTACACACATCCTCTCCCACACACGTGTGCAGTCATACATAGACTTTCTCCCACTATTCTACACACACACAATCTTACGCGCAAACACACCAGCATATACACACACTCAATTACATTTATGCATCAGATGGGCTGAAGAGCAGCCATGAGAATCAAAAGAAGCTAAATAAATTACTTATATTTGAAAATAAAAAGAAATGAAGAGATGTCTCCGATAGTGAAGAGGGAAATAAGCAAGTTTAAGGACTGAGAGGAAGGAGGAATTTATGAAAGGAAAGAGGAGGAGGCATGGAGAAAGGGATAGCAGGCCTTGAAATAAAACCAGCAGAAAAAAGAACAAACTGAGCTTTTAGAGCAGGAGTTAAAAAAGGAAGGGAGGTGTTTTTTCTTTTTGTTTTTTTTTTGTTTTGTTTTAGATTTATTTTTGGGGTAAAAAGAGCTGGAGGGCGTTTTGGTTTTGAGGAACGCTATAGGAAAAGGATTTGGCTGCGAGTGATGCCGGAGCCTCGACGAATACAGATGAGTTTGAATTCATGGACGTAAAAAGGACAGAAAGGGCCATTGCCAATCCATGAAAAAAAAAAAGAAAAAAAAGAAAAGAGAACAACACTAATAGCAATGGTAGTCTCCATCAGTGGCGCTCTGACTGGTGCAACAACAGTGAACAAATTGGGATTCCACGGTTGCACAAGTCTCCCTCGCTGTCTGTTGTGGTCCATGTTGGCAAACGGTGTTGTATTTTTTCAAACCCCCTGCACTGCAAAAAAAAAAAGTTACTTATACTGTCAGAACTTACAAAAAAAGAAGGATTCTGGGAACCTAAATTGGAATCATTTGATACATGATTTATTGTTTTGCTTTGGCATTAATGCAGTGTTGAAAACGTGGAATGAAAACCACTAAGAATGAAGTAGTGCACTGTGGCCAAATCCTCAAGAAGCAAAGACTTCTGTCAGTCTTTTTCTGTGGGCCGTCACTCTTCCTCCCTCCCTCCCTCCCTCTCCTCTTGTTTGTCATTTGAGTGTGTGTGTGTGTGTGTATCCATTTCTTTGAGAGGGTCAAAGCCTTGTATAAAATGTGTGTGCAGCCCTCGTGTTTTTCACATGCAGATCAGCCTCATAAGCCTCTGCACGCAGGCTTTCACATGGACCTCCTATAGTCTTCAGCTTCTTGACAAAACCCACTTGTCCGGTATAGTTGGCTGACTGGCCACCAGCTCCATTATGTGGATATAATGCTCAGTGGCTGCTGTGGCTGTTGACTCGGCTGACGGCTGGAGGGTCCTGTTGATTCAGGTTGAGTCAAAGCGCTTGTGCCACTACACCGTAACGGGACCTCCATCGAGATTTTTTTTTTGAGTGTTGACATTCTTTGTGCCTTAAAGGATGTGTCAATGTTTGTTGATTCCAGTGCAACACACTCTCACAATGTCTATTTCTCTATGCATTATAGAGCCGTTACTAAAAAAAAAAAAAAAAAGTTCAGACAAATGAGACCCAACATATTGAATTCAGAAATACAACTCATGTTTCCTAATTCTGCAAAACTGTGCTGTTCCTCCACTGCCTCATTGAGTGGCATGACGTAACTTCAGATTTCATGTTGTGGTAATTACTGCAGCAACTTGTGATTATATTCTGATTAATTTTGTGATTAATCAGATTAAGATTTAGTCTGCAAATGTGGAAAAATCCTTAAAAATGTCCATCACAAGTTCCCAGAATCCAAGGCAATCTCCTCATCAAGCAGACCCCAACCCAAGGAAATTCAATCCTTACTGACTAAAATAGAAAAGCTGAAATCTCACATTTGACAAATCAGAACCAATGATGTTTACCTTTTTGCTTTATAAACAATTTATACAATTTATACAATTCATTGTATATTCATTCAATTTTTCTCGGCATCTAAAAGTCAAATAATCGACCAGCTGGTTCCGATGTGGTGGTAATGTTAAACGTCAGCAAACAGCATTTCCACTACTCATCATTCCTCCCTTTATGGCGTCACATCCCAAATGCTTAGTCAGATGGTTTGGCATCATGTTACCTCTTTGGAATAGTTAATTTTGCAATAATGAAGAAAACAAAAAACAAATTTACTGAGGGCGTCAGAGTGAAGTAAAAATGCTCCTGCTGGAGCAAAGCACACAACCTTGCACACTTACACACAGCAAATATTGAATTCAAACCAATCATTACAAAGAATACATCAGGGGCGGCTGTGGCTCAGGAAGTAGAGCAGGTCGTCCATTTATCAGAAGGCCCGTGGTTCGATCCCCGGCTCCTCCAGTCTGCATGTCGAAGTGTCCTTGGGCAAGGCACTGAACCCCAAATTGCCTCTGATGGATGTTCTATCAGTGTGTGAGTGTGTGTGAATGGTAGAAGCGCTCCACGTGTAGATGTAAGCTCTGTATGACTGTGTGTGTGAATGGGTGAATGTGGCTCACATTGTAAAGTGCTTTGTGTGGTCAATAAGACTAGAGAACCGCTGTATAAGCAGTTCATTTACCATTTACCATTTGTGCCGTATGAACAGTTTTGATTTCTGATGTTTGTACCAGAGAAAATCCTGAAGAAAAAGAAAAGCCCTCTGGGGGCTTCCTGGTAGCCTGGGGGGGTCAGGACTTTTGGCACTCACTGAAATTTTACTTCCAGGAGTAAAGGGTCTCCAGCTGAGCCAAAATCCTCCATTTTACTGGCAGGAGTTGCCTGGCAACATGAGCTGACTGACCAATAGCTCATCATATGTGTGTCTTGTGTGTGTGTGT
Organism: Trachinotus anak; assembly: GCF_046630095.1. Classification (NCBI taxonomy): domain Eukaryota; kingdom Metazoa; phylum Chordata; class Actinopteri; order Carangiformes; family Carangidae; genus Trachinotus; species Trachinotus anak. The sequence continues at coordinate 6,379,071 of NW_027273855.1, forward strand.
GTGTGTGTGTGTATGTGTGTGTGTCTGTGTTGTCGATTGTTGTAATCTGCACAAGCCTTAAGCTTTATTACCTGCTTTATTACACTGCGCTCCTATAGGAGCACAAAGAAAAAGACACAAAGGAGGACACACTGCTGATTACAGAAAATACACACACAGAATCACATCAATTATTCATCTGAATGAGTGGATAAAACCATTCACTCTACTTATATATGTAAGCCATTCACTTGTGTGCCATAGCAGATCTGTTCAGCAGTAAAAACAAAACCAATATTCTTTAGAAAAACTTACAAGAAATCAATGATTATCTCGCAACTTTGACAAGAAATATGAAATGATAATGATAATGCAGCTGCAGCATATTGTGGAATAAAAGTCTGAATTTCCTGAATGTGTTACTAAGTTGTCTTAATTCAGAAAACTGTCCTGGGTGCTATGAATGCCTCGTTTTTCTCTTCTTTTCCCTCTCTCCTCATTAAGGCGCCGTGCCCGAGCTGTCCTTCCAGAAATATAATTGAAAGCGGAGAGAAAGGCAAATGTTGCTTTAATCTCATTTGCAGGCGAACAATGGGTCTGGGACTACGCTAAATTCATAAAAGTGGCTTTAATGCAATGAAATTTAATGAGGTAATTTGTGATGGGGCGAGATGGTGGAAGTGTCCTGCCATGTGCAAGGGTACACACACCCACACACACATGTACAGGAGGGCAGAGACACACAGGGAGAGTAAACCTGTCACATTGTATGGATATTTATAGTAAGAATAAAAGAGAGACAGGACTTTTTATTGAAGTGGTCTTGAATGCAGCACTTGTTTGTGTGTGTTATGAGTCTCATTTGAACATGGAGCTGAGTCATGCTGTGTTTGTGACAGTGCGATTGTGATCGCAGGCACTCAGGAATCAATGTTCACAAGTACTGACTCAGAATTAAAACATTTCAAGCCTACACCGTCACTGATCAGGCACAGATGGGATTACGTCTTTAAATTTGATGATCACAAAAAAATGCCCCTGATTTTAATGCTTCCTCTGTCATAGTTCCCTGGACCCAACCTCATGCCTCTGAGACGGTGAACATTACTTTCCATCGTTGACATGGACTCCAGATGGAGCTGTCGACCTCTGTGGGACGTGACATCCAGTCAGGCTGGCTTTTTTTTTTTAAAGCAGCTAATACTGGCTATCATGGTCCCAGAGCTCTGAGTCGCTACATCTCTAATTTTTTCAAATGTTTTTCCTTAGTTTGAAAAATAAAAGGCAGAAAAAAAATACCTGGTCACACCAGAAAGTGGCACAGTGCCAAATATTTGTGTTTTATAAACTGTAATTTCCTTGTTCAACCTGGCAAATTTGCTCCTAGCAGCTGTCACTGCAACTATTGCATCTTACAGCAGTCATTGATCCGTTAGGGCAGGAAATAAAATGAGGGAAAACAAAATGGCAGTTCACTCTGATTATAAGGCTGCTACATAGCAAGATGGAGGCCTGTGTTAGCGTAGCTAGAAGCTAATGGAGCTAACACAGAATTCAAAAAGGGTTTTGGAAGATTATTCTTTTGATGTATCAAAGCTTTGAATGTTCACAGAGAAAGCCAGTCTTGGGTTTGAGCAGCTGCTTTTGCTGCACAAGATCTCATCAACTTTTGTGTCTCAGAAACAGCCTGGTCAGGCAAGAGACGCAGCAGCTACGGGGCCTACCACCGTACAGCCAAATGGATTGGTAGTGACATCTGTGATGCCGTCTTCTTGTTGGCAATTCTTCCAGCTGTCTGAAAGTGAAGTTCAAATTGCTGTGAAATCATCCAATCTTTGAAGTTCTTTTGTGATCATCCTGACAGCCAAAGAGAAGAGAAACAGACTTTTGAAAGTAAGGAAGACAAATTGAAAGAATAATCGCCAGAATACAGTATGTTTAACAGTTAGATTTTTTATTCTATTAAAAGTTACAAGCACAGTGTCAGTGCTTTGTAGGGTGTAAAGGAATATATACAAGAAATAAAGTGTACCGTATACTGTAAATATATGTAATAAATGATAATAAATTACTGCAATAGCTTAGATAGCTAGATTGGATTAAGCAACATCTTCTCTTACAGTTTCAAACTCTGTGTTTTGCCATCATCAGTATGAAACTCATACTCACATATTGGTTTCATTTCCAGGCAGCGGGTTAGCATATACTGTATAAGCCAAGGCACTTAAAGACCATATCACTTCTTGGCACCAAACCCACTGAGTTCCATTTCATTATGAATGAAATGAAACTGAACACTGAAATTAAAAGCTACGAATAACTCTCCTCACTCACACTTCATGACCTAGTTTCAGTAACCTTCAGAGCGTTTCCTAAGCTGCAGTGCTGGATAGGAGCGTGTACATAGAAAGATATGTGTGTTCTCTTTGATGCAAACGTGTGATGTTATGCTACGAGATAGCAGCGAAGAGGGGCGTGTGCACTGTGTTTTCACTGGATCGGCTTGAAATCCTATGTTCCACCTAAGCATTTTTTTGTCCATTCTCCCTTGTCGCCACCCTACGTCCACCACCAACAACTAATAACTTTTTCAAAGGTTGGAAAAAGTCATTTGAATCATTCTTTTATATTTGACTTTGTAAGTGCACACAGACACAGACACACATGCTTTTTTTGTGCTGCCAAGTCGCGGTGCTGCTGCTTTGCTTCCTCTGCAGAAGCCAATAACAGTTTAACTGTACTGTCACTCAACGGCACCGAGCGAGAGTGAGGTATGAAAGTGAAAAGGAAGGAGACCGAAGGAGATGAGGAAAGGAGAGAGCGAGAGATTAAAAGCGGAGAGATGGATGTGACGGAGAAAGGAAGCAAAGGCAGGGGAGGGAGGAGAGGGAAGGAGATGGTGCCTGGTGATGCTGGAGCTAGGGGCGGATGAGAAATGTGACAGAGGGAAAGAAAGAGGGAGAGGGAAAAGGAGAGGAAAGGATGGAAGGAGAAGAAGAGAGAGAGGTAGAGTTTAGTAGGAGTGCAGTGGAGAAGAGAGCAGTGTGGTGGTTGGTGCTAGCAGCTTTATAACAGCAGCGTTAGCGGCTAAAACTCTGCCAGGTCTCCATCGATCACAGGTCACCGCAGGCTTAAAGGAACCACCGCTAACCCTGCTAGCAAACTCCAACTCCCACAATCCATTTAGTGGCTCACCTAATGACAGCAGCAACCTCGAGTCGTTTAATGAACTTGATTATACAGCGTATTAAAATACAGATAGCATATAAGTTATAGTTCTGTACTCAAATGTGTGAAATGCCGTGTGTGAATGTGTCTGTGTGGTGCATGTGTACCGTTACATTAATCCAGAGAAGCACCAGCAGCACAATATGCATTATGTTTGCTTTGCTAAACGCAATTGGACAAGAAAAGTCTTTTTTGAACCTTTACATAACCAGCTTCCTTTCTCCATCTAATGACACGGAGTAATCTTTGTCCCAAGATTAAATATCTCCTCCGCCCCACACCCAGCCAGCCCTGTAAGCTCCATTAGCCGAGAGATGAGGTGAGGACGGGAGACATTATCTTAACGGAGGTGAATCACCTTCCCACTGGCGTCGTAGGGGTTAATCACACTCTCATCTAGGGAATGGGATGTTGAGGGAGGAGAGGAGAAAGAGGGAGAAAGAGACCGTCTGTGCAGCACCGCTATATGTCTCAGGTCAAGGTAGATGGGTGGGGTGGCAGCTTGTAATGAAGGATGCAGACATACAGGAGTCATGGTCAGTATCCCTGGAGTGTGGTATGCATGTGTGCCCGCATCATTTCAGTGTGCACAAGTTATGCTGCTTGTGTGTTCATGCATGTAGTCCTGTCTGCGGGAGTGACACTGAGGAGCAGCCAAGCAGTAAATGAAGTTCAACCGCTGGACGTCCAGCCCTCTGTGGGACACCACACAAATCAGTTTTATTCACGATGGCGCCTAAAATCCAAAAAACTGTGTCCGAGGGTTTTACAGTGTTTTGTTTAGCGAGTTCCGAGCACACAACAATTAGAATAAAATGGGTCAAACTTTAGATTAGACTCATCAAGAAATGAAATAGTCTCAAGAGAACTGAACAGAAAAAGTTACAGATTAAATAGATAAATAAATAAGTAGAACAAAACAGAGAACATCCTGCGGAGTAATTCGCCAACATTTGACATTTGTATTTTTTATTGAAATGTCTTGCCAACTATAGGATGGATTGCCATGAAATTTGGTACAGATATTCATGATGCCCAGAAGATCAATTCTGATGACTGGTTCAATTATGGTCCCCACAGGATCATAAAGAAACCAAATAAATGAAATAAAACCGAGCGACATTGTTTAAAATCAAGCGGAAATCACTGCCAGCTGTGTGCTTTTGCATTTGCGTTTCAGCCACATGTGTCTGCATGCAGGGTTCGATATTAAAATGCTCCCTGCACTTGGGATTGAACACTCAAAGACTGAGCGTTAATTAAGTGTTACATACTTGTGTGCATATTCCCCAGCCCTGCACACAGGAATAAAAGTGAAAATATAGTCAGAGATTCTCTCTGAAAGACTATAATGAGACATGAAGCCATATGTTAATGTGCAGTTTGATGTGTGGTGTATCTGCAGGTTGGTTGAAATGTGCATGTAAAGATGTTTAAATTGTCGTTTTACATTAACAATCAGACTTTAGATTCATAGTCTGATCGCTCTCTGTCCAGTGGATTCCACAGTGGATAACCTTTAAGTCCCAAGCTCTCATCAGTGCAATCGGTGACAAGTGCCAGGTTGTTCCAGACACCTTCCTCCTTCTCTGGTGGAACTGTCTCCGCTGCAGACACACACACACACACACACACACACACTTCACCCACCTATATGAAGTGACACTAATGGAGCGTTCCATAATCTGCTCCATCCATCTATCAGTAATGGGCGGCACTATCAATCTAGCTCAGGTGGGGGTTGGGTGGGTGGGTGTGTGTGTGGGGGTGGTGGTGTATCTGTACTCACCCTCATCGTAGCAATCCCTCATAAGGTTTGTAATAACCATTCGCTGGGGTAATCTTCGCCGTGATGAGACGGGTTCCAGCCAGCCTTGACCCCGGTGACACTGTGGCTGGAGATGATGTCATTTCCTCAAATGGGACGCTTGTCTTGAAGCGTGTATGTGTGTGTGTGTGTGTGTTTTGTGAGGTGACTGCTCATGAGTAGCGGTCAAAGCTCTGATCTCATCTGTCTCTCTCAGCATGCTGATTGAATCGAACGACCAGAGATAGATACAGAGAGTGTTTAAAGTTGGGTGTGTGTGTGTGTGTGTGTGTGTGTGTGTGTGTGTGTGTGTGTGTGTGTGTGTGTTTCTCATTACTCTGAGGAGAATATGAAGCAGGTGCTTGGTTGAATCTCCTGTTTGTTAGCAGGAAGTAGCAGGAGGTTTCAGCTTTTCCAAAATTCCTGTATTAATGAGCATGTTCCTGTGAGGCGTGCCAGCGGAGCCGGACAGCCGGCTCTGCACTGCAGCTTTTTGATCTTCACAATAATGGAAAATACAAAGACTGTCTCTCCCTCCATCTCTCTGAGTTCACATGAATTCACTGGCTGCCTTATTGGCATGATGCTGGGACTCCACACATTGCTGACACAGAATGTGACAAAAAAGAATTTGCATTCATTACAGAGCAATATATCAGAACCGTAAAGATCACTGCTTCACTTCTCCCCTCATGTCCCTTCATTCCACACATATACAGCAACAATAGGTGCACGCTGATTCCTCTCATCATAGATGTTGGGAGCTATTTTTTTATTTTTATTTTTCTCAGCTGTAATTGCAAAGCGGTTTGTTTTCGTCAGGTTGCCTGTTGTGCCTGCTTCAGTGTGTTTCACTGGACCGACGGTCAGTCCAGTTCCAGCCCTGCTGTCTCTGTTCCTGTTCGCCGTCTTAATG